>NW_007247747.1:841701-883953 GCF_000164805.1 Carlito syrichta | reverse complement strand
CGGCTACTGAGAAGGCTGAGGCGGAAGGATCGCCGGAGCCCAGCAGGTCGAGGCTGCGGTGGCCGGGAGCGGCCACTGCACTCCAGTGTGGGCGACAGAGTGAGACTCCAACTCAAAAATAAATAAATAAATAAATAAATAAATAAAAATAAAAAAATAAACACCCTCACAGACATATCCAGAATAATATTTAACAAAATAACTGGGCACTCCATAGCCTAGTCATATTGACACATAAAATTAACCATCTCAGAAAGTTAGGTCAAGAAGGATTCCTGGAGGAAAATAAACTAAGGCTGAACACTAAAGGATAGTGTCTTATAAATAAAATATTAATTTACTTTCTCATAAGTAAATTGTATCAATAGGGTATATGATATGCATGTACAATATTTATGTAGTCTTCAGAAATGCAATGCTTTCTTCCATATTTAGCAGAAATGATTGGGTCTTCATTATATTTGGCTAAAATCCTAGTGAATGCATTATTAGAATTAAACTGATAAAATAAGTTTAATAAACTTAATTAAGGTCTCTCACAGCACATTGCTGTTACATCAATCAAATATAATGATTATATTTCCACAGGACTAGACAGTTTATGTAAAATGTCCTCATTTACGCTATCTTAATTTTGACTGTAGGTTTGCTGTGAAATGTTTCATTACTGAGAAACATTTTTATTAAAAAATCTTTTATTAGAAATAAGTGTTTCAACTGGCCTGAAAATTAATGGGAATACAGAGTTCTTAACTTGGTATTTGTGAATGCTGTTTGAATACTCTTTCTAATAGTTTAGCATAGGGAGACTATAATTAGGATATTGCTTAGAAAGACAAAGTTTTATTTGAGTAATAACAATTAAAAGACAAAAACCAAACATTTTTCTTTAAAAAATCATTTAGGAAACATTAAAGTGTTTATTAATTGCAATATTTGATATAGAGAAGCAAATTCATGTGTTAAAAATTTCCCAGTTGCTGCAAAGTTTTATAATATTACTTTTTTCCCCCTCTGTGTCTTCCACCTATAATTTTCTTTTCTGTAACAGAGTTCTTGGTGCTAAAAAGTGCACTTCTTGTGGAAACAAAAACTCTACTATAAATTTTAAAAAGAAAGAATAGCTATTCTCTTTGCTGTTCTTTGTGATATTTATTTCCTGATTTTTTTTACTTTAAAAATTTTTGTTAGAAATATTTTGTCCAGGTGTCTTAAATGTTTATTGAGACTGTTTTATAGCCCACAACGTGGCATATACTGCCATAACTACAACTGCATTTGAAAAGAGTGAGTTTTCTACAGCTGTTGGTTTGATATATTGATCTATTAATAAGGTCAAGAGGGTTAAAAGTGTTGTTCAAATATTCTATTTCTATATTGAGTTTTTTTAATTGCTCTATTAGTTGCTGTGAGATGGGTATTAAAATATCCAATAGTGATTGCCTATTTCTCCTTCTAAGTATGTAAATCTTTGCTTTGTGTAACTTGAAGCTTTGTTTATCATTTTATATTTTCCTGATAAAATGACCATTTTATCTTGAAGTACTCCTCTTTATATTGGTAATATTTTTGCTTTGAAATCTATTTTATCTGACATCAATATAGCCAATCAAGCCTTTTCATTTTTAAAGTTTTCATGGTATAACTTTTCCATATAATTACTTTCAAAGTATCTGCCTTTTATATCTAAAGTATGTCTCTTGGAGACAGTGTATAATTGATCTTGTTTTATATTTAATCAGAATTCTTTGCATTTAGTTAGAATGTTTTGATCATGATTAATGTAATTACTGAAACAGTTGATTTGGTCTGCAGAAAAAGGGCCCCCCAAAGATGTCTAATCCCCATAACCTGTGAATTTATTACCTTATGTGATAAAAGGTGCTTAGAAATTGGGAGATTATCCTGGATTATCTGAGCGGATACATTCTAATTTCATAAATCCTTTAAAACAGAGAAGATTTCTTGGCTGTTGTCAAGAAGAATATAAGTACTGCATGGAAGTAGTTTCAGAAAATTGTGACAATGAAAGGACTTAAGTGGCCATTGCTGGCTTTGAAGATGGAGGAGAAAGCCAAGTCGATAGCATCTAGAATCAGGGAACCTCCCTTAGTTTACAACCAGCAAGAAAACGAGGACCTCAATCTTTCAACCTGAAAGAACTAATTTCTTTTTTTTTAGTATTTTAAAGATGTGGAGTACTATTCAGGATTAGGTATATAGGTAAACATCATACAGGTAAAGTTCAGACCTCCCTTTGGTCTCCACTTTGCCTGGTTTCAGATCAGGCACCCCTATTGATACTGTGCTCCCTCCACTTCAACCTAGCAGTAGCCCCACTACTGCCAATCTCTTTCTTGTATTATTATGGTAAATGTTCAGGGTCCACTTATGAGTGAGAACATGTAATACTCTGTTCTTTGTTTCTGTGATAGATCACTGAATATGATAGACTCGAAATCCATCCAAGAAGCTGCAAAGTCCATATGTTTGCCCTTTTTTATGGCTGCGTAATATTCCATTGTGTATATGTAACACATTTTTTTTATCCAGTTCAGTTTTGATGGGCAGCACGGTTGGTTGTATATTTATGCTATTGTGAATAGTGTAGCAATAAACATGCGTGTGCAGTATCTTTTTTGTAGAATCATTTGCATTTCTTCAGGTATATTCCCAGTAGGGGGATTGCTAAGTCATATGGAAGGTCAATGTCTAGCTCTTTTAGAAATCACCACGCTGTTTTCCAAAGAGGTTGTGCTAGTTTGCATTCCCACCAGCAATGTAGAAGTGTTCGTTTCTCTCTGCATCCTCGCCAATATCTGTTGTTGTTTGTTTTATTAATGATAGCCATTCTTACTGGAATTAGGTAGTATCTCAAGGAACTAATTTCTACTGCCAACCTAAATGAGCAGGAAACAGACTCCCTCCTAGAGGTCTTCAGAAAGTAATAAAGACTGTTGGCACCTTGGTTTTAGTTTATTGAGACCCATACCACACATCTGACCTGTAAAAATATAAGATAATGAATTTGTGTTGTTTATTCTACAAAATGTACAGTTATTTGTTAGACCTACAATAGAAATTTATACAGATTTTGTACCTGAAAGTAGGATGTTGCTGCAATGAATATGAAAATGTGGAAGTAGAATTAACTTTAGTATGGGACACTGGAAGAATTTTGAGAAGCCTGAAAGAAAAAGCCTAGACTGTCTTTAAAAGACTCCAACCAGAAATACGGATGTTGAAAAGTAAAGAAAGTGAGGAATCTGTTATTTGAAACTGAAGGAAAGGGGATTTATTTTATTGTGACAGAAAACTTTGTATAAATGTGTTCTACAGTTATGTAGGAAACAGACCTTATAAAAAGTGAAATTGAAATTTAGTTGAGAAGATTTCCAAGGGAAATGTTGAGCATATGGCCTGATTTTTTTCTTGTTGCTTATAGTAAAGTATGAAAAGAGAGAAAAGAATTAAGGGGGAAGTTGTTAAACAAAATGGAAGTATAATTTGATGACTTTGGAAGTTATCAGTCGATCAAGAATTCAAAAATAAATAAAGCCAAAATATAGAGAGTCATTGTCAAAAAAGAGCACTCTAGTGAAAAAGCAGAGGTGTGGTTGTACAACCTTGTGCTAATATTTCAGAAAAATCAAAAGTTCTGAGTGTTCCATCGTATAAAAGTTTCTTAGAAGAGACTAAGGGCATGACACAAATTTCCACCAACAAGAGAGCATCTTAGGAACAATAGTTTTGCCACATTCCCCACCATTTCAGAAAAAATTAAAATATATAGATGAGATTATCCAGGAAAATCTGTGAACTTACCTCTTTTCTAACTTGAATTTCTGTTACATACTCAGGAGACCCATAAGATTCTGGAAAATTTTCTACCAACAAAAAAACTGCCAAGTTGAACTAAAAGAGAAAAAGTGCAAAGTAAAAAAAGACTGTGTAACCCAACAATTCTCCCGTCAGAAAACACACTGAGAAAATTGTGCAGCTACAAACTTGTTCTACTTTTGCTAAAAAAGGAGAATGATTCTGAGGCCAGAGCCTCAAAAATCCATAGGGTGACTCCCAGTGCTACAGAGGCTTATTTCCAGGCATTAAAACCAAATACAGTATGCCTAGGTATATTTCTAAATTTATTGGAACCTGTAGATCCTTTTGTTCTTCCTATTTTCCTATTCCTAGGCCTGGTATCCTATTCCTGTCACATCAGGATATTTTGGGAGGAGATTATTCTTTAGTTTCTAAAGTCCAAATAGAAGAATCGTGTCCCAGGGTGAATTTTTCCCAGAAACTCATAGGTAATTTAGATTGTTTAGATTGTGGGATTTGAGATTTGAGGGCTGATGACCTTTAGATGAGAGTTTTTAACTTTGAGTTAACGTTGTAATGGATTGAGATTTTAGGAGCTCTTGGACTGAGGTAAATGTATTTTGTACATTAGGTAGACACAAATTTTTGGAGGCTATAGGCCATTGTTGTAGGTAGAATATTAGCCACCAAAGATGTCCACATTCTAATAATCTTCAGAATTTCTGAATTTGCTATCATGGATGGCAAAGTTACTTTGCAAAAGTCATTAAGGTTAAAGACCTTGAAATCAAGAGATTATCCTGAATTATCCAAGTGGGGCCAGTATTATCATATTTGTCCTTAAAGATAAGAAATTTCCCCAGCTACAGTAAGAAAGATGAGATAGCAGAGCAAGTAGAAGGAAAAGAAATTCAAAAAATGAGGTTGACCAACACACATAGCTTTGAAGACAGAGGATAGGGACAAAAACCAAGAGGTATGAGTGGCCTCTAGAAGCTGGGAATGGTTGTCAGCAGACAACCAGCAAGAAAACGGGGATCTCAGTCCCACAACAAGAAACTGGATTCTGGCAACAAGTCAAGTGAGAAAGAAAAAGAATTCTCCGCAAGTTCCTTGAGAAAGCAATGCAGCCTGGCAGAGCAACGGACCTTGATTTCAGCCTATTAAAACCTGTGTTAGAGTTCTGATCTCCAGAACTGTAAAATATCAAGTTTGTGTCATTTAAGCCACTAATCTTATGGTGATTTATGTCGGCATATTAAGAGTAATACAGACAGATTTGGGTCTACCATTTCGTTGTTTGTTTCTACTGGTCTCCTTTGTGTTTTGTTCCTCTGTTTATGCCTTTTTTTTAACCTTTGAAAATATTTGACTAGCTTTTAAAAGTCCATTTTAATTTTTGCATTGGCTTTTTAGTTATACTTCTTTGCATTATTTGTGTGTGTACGTGCGTGTGTGTGCGCACGCACACACACGCGCACAAGTGTATGTGTGTGGTCGCTCTAGGTATTGCAATATACATTCTTTACTTTTCTGAATCCATGTCAGTGCAACAATGTGCTATTTTATGTAAATTTTGAAAATCTAACAACCTGGAAGGCCATATCTTTCTTGTCCTTTGTGTTTTAATTGTTCCATGCATGACCTCTACATACTTTATAAACCCCACAATGTTATAATTTTTGAACAAGTATATAGCTTATAAGGACATCTAGGAAAATAGCAAAAAAAGAAACAAAAAAAAGCTTTTCATTTATCCAAATGTACATCGTTTCTGATGTTTATCATACTTATCTGGGATTCCAAGTTTCCATCTAGGATCTTCCACTTCATCAAGAAAGAACTGCCTTTAGCATTTAGTAGTACAGAGCCACTGTTTCTAGCTTTACCAGCAGTGTCTTTATTTTATCTTCATTCTTGAATAATAATTTGTATATGGAATTCTGCAGTGTCAGTTTTCTTTCTTTCAGCATTTTGAAGATGTGGTTCCACTCTCTTCTGATCACTATGGTTTTGAAAAAGAAATTTTTTGCTGCCCCTTATGCAATATGTCATTTTTCTCTTGCTACTTGTTAGATTTGCTCTTTATTTTTGGCTGTCAACAGTTTGACTAAATGTATCTTAAATGGGAAGTTTGTCCTGCTTGGTTTCCTCTAGTATTTTATATCTTCAGTTTTTTAAAAATTAAATGTGGGAAATATTACTCATTATTTATTCAAATAATTTTCTTCCTCATTCTCTTTCTCCTCTTTTTGGAATCAAAAGTAATATGTTTGGCCATGAAGAGTCAGTAAACTGTTTCTATAAATAGCTAGTCAACAGATACATGAAAAAATGCACAGCCTCACTAGTCATCAAAGACATGCAAATGAAAAGATACCACAACAAGATACCATCTAACTCCAGTCAGGATGGCCATCATCAATAACTCAGAAAACAACAGACGCTGGAAAGGATGCAAGGGAAAAGAGAGCACTTCTACACTCTACACTATTGGTGGGAGTGTAAACTAGTATAACCTCTATGGAAAACAGTTTGGAGATTCCTAAAAGATCTAAAAATCAACCTCTCATATGATCCCACAGTCCTCCTACTGGGAATATACCTTGAGGAACTCAAATCACTCTATGAAAAAAATACCTGCACACGTATGTTTATTGCAGAATTGTTCACAATAGCAAAAACATGGAACCAACCATGCTGCCCATCAAAAAAGAACTGGATTTTAAAAAAAATGTAGTACGTATACATGGTGGAATATTATGCAACCATAAACAAGGACAAAATTATGAACGTCACAGTAACTTGACTTAGAGTCTAGAGATCACTGTACTGAGTGATCTATCACGGAACCAAAGAACTGAGTATCACATGTTTTCACTCATAAGTGAACCTTGAACAACTATTGTATTACTGTAAGAAAGGGATTGGCAGTAGTGGGAAACTGCCGGGGGCACACCTCATCAACAAGGGTAACCTCATAATGAACATTTGTACACCTAACCCTGAACTGTATCCCACAGCTTTAAAATAAAAAAAAAATTAAAAAGAAGTTAAAAAAATAATAAATAGCCAGCTAGTAAATAATGCAGATTTTACAGGTTAAATATAAACTGTCATACACTTTTTTCTTTTTTAAGTTTTTAATTGCAGTAGAATACACATAAAGTTACCATCTTAGTCGTTTTAAAGTCTACAGTTCAGTAGTACTAAGTACAGTACGTGCACACTGTTGTACAACCATCACTACCCGCCCCATCCACCTCCAGAACTCTTTCATCTTGCAAAACTGCGACTCTTCACTCATTGAAAAACTGGTCTCTATTCCTCTCCTTCCCAGCCCCTGACAACTGTATTCTACTTTTGTCTCTATATATTTGACTACTCTCGGTACCTCGTATATCTGAAATCATGCAGTATTTGTCTTTGAAGACTGGCTTATTTCACTTAGCATGACCTTAAGTTTCATTCATGGTGTAGTAGCATGGTTATAGCCTTTTAAAGAATGAATAATATCTCATTGTATGCAAATTCCACATTTGGTTTAACCATTCATACATAGATGGATACTTGACTTGCTTCCATTTGGGGGTGAATGTGAATATTGTACTATGAACAGGAGTGATCTTCTTTTAAAAACAACTACAACACCTTAAAAATCCATTCGTGGCTTGCAGGCCAATTTAACCCATGGGCCATAGCTTGCTGACTTCTGAAACAGATTCTTCAGATTATTCATTTATTTTTTTCCATCTTTTTCTCATTGTTTTTTACATTTAGTAATTTCTATTGCTCTTTGTCAAGTTCATTAGCTCTTTCAACTATGTCCGTTTGCTGCTGTATTCATCCAGATACACACACACACACACACACACACACACACACATATATTTTTTGAGTTGGAGTCTCACTCTGTCACCCAGACTGGAGCCTCGACCTCCTGGGCTCCGGCGATCCTTCCACTCAGCCTTCCAAGTAGCTGGAACTACAGGCGCGCACTACCACGCCCGGCTAATTTTTTGATTTATGGTAGAGATGAGGTCTCGCCTGCCCAGGCGGGTCTCGAACCCGCAGGCTCAGGCAATCCACTCACCTCAGCCTCCCAAAGGCGTGGGATTACACGCTGAGCCACCGAGCCCGGCTATTTTTTTTTTTTTTAATATATTTTGAGTTGGAGTCTCACTCTGTCATTCAGGCTGGAGTGCAATGGCATGCTTACGACCACCACAGCCTCGACCTGCTGGACTCAGGTAATCCTTCTGCCTCAGCCTTCCAAGTAGCCAAACCTACAGGCGCATGCTACCACACTAGGCTAAGTTTTGATTTATTGTAGAGACCAGGTCTTGTGAAGTTGCCCGGGCTGATCTCGAACCCACGGGCTCAGGCAATTTATTCGTCTCAGCCTCACAAAGTGCTGGGATTACAGGCTGAGCCTCCAAGCCTGGCCAATATATATATTTCTTAACTTCAGAAATTTGTTTGAGGGAGAATGAACAACTCTCCTTCAACTCTGGAGTGCGGTTTTTTTGTATTGATTCTGGGTTTTATAGTTATGTTCTATAGTGATGTCATTTGATAGGGTCTTATTTTGTGTCCATCTGTACAAATTTAATTGAAAGATTAATAAATTTCAGTCACTGTGACAGCTGATCAGATTTTTTTTCCCCTACAGTTAGCATAGAAAAGCTGTAGAACTAACTTTCAACCATAAGCCCACCTTCATATATTGACTTAAAATCTTATTTTGGTAATGTAATGCTTAATAAGTGTTTTTGTGAACCAGAGAGGTAAAAGCACTAATAAATAGGAAATTCTATAATTTTATTTTTCTTTTTTCAAAGTGTTATCCATTATGATTTATAACGAGATTTAAAAGTTAATACTACTATAGATGTTTATTTTTAACAATGTTCATCTACAGGAGACACTAATATTTTCTAAAGTAGTTCTAGCAACTCACATGCTCAACAGCAGTGTATGAGAGTTTTCATTTTTCCAACTTCTTGCCAAGACTTAGTTGTCATTTTATTAAATTTCATTAATTTATTGTTGATATATAATAACACATTTTGATTTCAGTTTTTATTTCCTTGATAATTGATGAGGTTGAGTATGTTTTTATAGGTATATTGAACATTTTTGGTAGTGCCTGCTTAAATGACATAATCTTATCAAATTTTCTGCCTTTTTATTATTTGTAGGAGTTATTTATAAGTTTTGGTTGAACTCTTTGTGAACTACATGTATATTATATTGCTAATATCTTTCCCATGCCGTGTTAGTTCTCAATATTATTATAACTCAATTTATTAATTTTTATCTTTATAGTTAATGCTTTTGCAATATTTAAAAGAAATATTTGACTAACCCTAAGTTCATGAAGATATTTTCCTGTTATCATCTAGAAGATTTCTATTTTGTCTTTTTGCTCATATATTATCTTTTAATGTGGTATAAGGGTAAAAATCAAGATTCATTTTTTTTCACATTACTATTTAATAGACTTAGCATTACTTTTTGAAAAGATCATATTATCTCCCACTTAGCATGACCTTAAGTATCACATTTGTGATAATCTTGTAACAATATGTATAAGTCTGTATTCATAATTTCTGACTTGTTTTATCTCAACTCTGGTTTGTCTTACCTTGTGCCAATAACATCTTAATTATCATTGCTTTATAATACATCTTAATATCTACTAATATAAGTTCTTATTCAAAGTTGTATCAGATAACTTTAGAATCAACTTCTCAATAGCTAAAATTGTGGGGGATTTTATTGCAATTGTATTGAATCCATAAGTCAACCTGGAGAAAACTGACATATTTTCAATAGCTTCTTCAAACTATGAACATTATAACCCTTCTTTCTTTGTCTTTAATTGTAGTCAGTAAATTTTATTATTTTCAGTATAAGAGTCTTAAAAATCTTTTACCATATTTTTCCCAGGGATTCTATGTTCTGTATGTTATTACAAAAGGTATCATTCTAAAATTGTATTTTCTAATTGTTTATTGATAGTATATAGAAATCAAACTGGTCCATATTAAAATCCATTCCTCCACCTCTTTCACTTGATAAACTCTAAAACCACTGATTTGTTAATTTACATCATCATCATAAAGCCCTCCCTATTTTCAAGAACAATACATTATTCTCATATGTCATAATCTCTCCTAATGTATTCCCCTAGTGTTTTACCCTAACTAGTCTTCTATCTATTCTCTCATCTTCTGGTTGAATATACCCGTAATCTATTTTGAAAAAACTCACTCTCCTGATTAGAAACTTTCCTAATTTGTACATAAAACTCCTTTTTCTTTTAGATTAGATAATAGAGTTTATTTAGAAAGTAAATTAGAGAGAAAGAGATTTACCTCCCCAAGATCATGGAGGGAGCCAAAGCCAGGAAGCATAGTGACAGGCTTAGCTCAAAGAGCACATGGCTATACCAGAGTCTAGTAGGGCAATGGTCCATAAAACTCCTTAATGTGTGAGATTATTGTTGATTTGACGTCTTAATTTAGCGTCCACATTGCTATGTAAATCTGTGATTCAGCCAACCACTACTAAACCACTTAAAGTTATTTAAATGAACAACACTTTTTAAAATCCATGTGTTTTACCATGTGGTCTTTCCTTTGTTGCAAAGTCCTTTTTGTACCTTCTCTACCTGGTGAACTTCTACTTAGCCTTTAAGATGTGATTCCCTACAATAAATCAAAAAATCAGCCGGGCGTGGTAGCGCATGCCTGTAATTCCGGCTACTCGGAAGGATTGCCAGAGCCCAGCAGGCGAGGCTGTGGGGGTTGGGAGCAGCCACTGCACTCCAGTCTGGGCGACCAAGTGAGACTCCAACTAAAAAAAAAAGATGTGATTCTGATGGCTGTACTTCTGACTAGCCACCAAGCAGATATAATCACTCTTTCCCCAAGAATTTTATTTGTATAGCTGGAATATAGTACATATTTCTTATTTGCTGACATATATCAGCTAATATTATCTTGATGTACATATATAGGGCACCTTAAAAAACATAGAATTAAACAACAACAAAAAATCAATCTCAGATTAAAAGTTTATGGCCCTGTGGTTGCTTCAAAAGGATTAAATATATATATATATTTAATCCTTTATGTTAAAGATGAGGGGTATAATTCAGGGGTTTGTATAAAAGTCTCCAATATATTAACAAGCTTCTTTTATTTATCTATTATGATTTCCTCTGTGTGACTTTCATTCTCAAGGTTGCTTTTTGGCCTAACATGCCAATTGGAACTACAGTTATTGTCTGTTATTCAGGTTGCAGATAAGAGTTGCTAATTATGGTAAATGACATATCTTCCAACTCTCTTTATGAAATATTCCATATAATTCTATAAGATATTTTTGCAAGCATATAATTGGCAAAAAAATAATTACAAGGACACATTTAGCTGCAAGTAAAACTGGAAAATACGGTCTTTTGTTTAGCTAGGTAATTTATTGCTCAAAGAATTGTTCACTTAGTATTGAATACAGACAAAATGAGTATTGGGTAGGCTGGCCCCTAGCAGTCTATGTCACATCCCTTACTATGTTATGAAGAATGCATTTGAGATAGTTAAGCAATATATAGATATGTGCCACAGCAATGCTTATATCAAGAAATTAATAGAATTTAATACTTGATAAGAAATATTTTAGTTCTGTTACAGACTGAAAGTTTGTGCCCTACCCCTAATTTATATATTCAAACCTAACCCCTAATGTAGCGGTATTTGGAGGTAGGGACCTTTAGAGGTGATTAGGTCATGAGAGCTCTGCCCTCATGACCTTTTATAAGGGTAGTACCCTTATAAAAGAGACCTAGGAAATTTGATTGCCCTTTTCACCATGTGAGGACACAATGAGGAGCTGTCTAGGAGCAAAGAAACGGACCCTCCCAAGACACCAGGTCTGCTGATACCTTGACCTTGGACTCTCCAGCCTCCATTACTGGGAGAAATAAATTTCTATGGTTTATTAGCTACCAACCTGTAGTAATTTGTTATAGCAGCCCAATGGACTAAGTCAAGATCTTAAACTAAGTACCCCAGTTTCATCTTATTTTTGAAGATTTGTAAAATTATAGCCCTAAAGTGTTGAGTATTCTTAGCTACTATTGATTTTATTGATTTGAAGTATACTTAGACACTTTCATCCACCTGCAGGATTAGGAAAAAATGGCAAGAAATGAAAAAGAAATGAGGTTCTTAGGTTGTAAAAGTATATATAGCCAGTGACTCATTTCAACACAATTTAGAAACTCCCATTTGGAAAGAACTTGTAATCACAATGTTAAATATTCCAATGACAAATTACCATGTGATAGAATAAAATAATTAGATGTAAATAGACAAAGAGATCATTCACAAAGTAATTAATCTTGAGTGTGATCGCTTTCTGGCATGAGGAAGAGGACTAAGGTCACAAGAATTACATTACTCCACTCTTAACCATGGGGGATCTATTTCAAAACTCCTAGTGGATGCCTGAAACCACAGACACCACTGAAACCACAGATAGCCATGAATCTTTTATACATATATATAATTTATAAATTAATTTCAGTAAAAGATGAGCAACAATAGTAATAATAAACAATTATAACAATGTTTTGTAATAAAAGTTATGTGAGTGGGGTCCCTCTCTCTCTTAAAATATCTTAATTTTTAATATCATCTATTTTTGGACTGCAGTTGATCGCAGGTTACTGAAACCACAGAAAACAAAACCATGAACAAGGGTGACTACTGTGCAACACCAAGAAACTATGGCTAAACTCCAGCATTCTGAAGGGAATTATGTGGCCCATTTTCCCACATTAACGCTTAATAGTTATTCAGTTTTTCAACGACAATTATTTATTTTGAAACCTTTCAATTAATCTAGGTTATGTCTTCTAAGTTTCCCATGAATTATAATTGGATTTGAAGAGATTTGGCATACCCATTGTATCAGCTAATGAGTAGGAGATATCATGAACTATAGTTAATTGGCAATACATAATATTTAAATTAACCATTGGGAGGAAGTCACACTACTTTACATACAGAAAGACAAGTTAAACTGACTTTTCTTTCTGCAAAAGTAAATAAATTTCCTCACACATTTAGCACTTATTGATCACATATTGTATGTTAGACACTGTGCAAGGTGAGTGATTCATCCTCCTGCTCATACAGATCTTAGAATCAAGGGGATAAAAAAGGTTTTTTCAGATAATCACAGTAATGGATGTATAATTATGAACAGACAAGTTGAACGGAATGACATGAAACATATGATAACATGTGAAAAAACAATCCTGGCCCAAAAGGAAGATGGAGAAGATTCCCTATAAGATTTTTTCTAGGACTATAACTTTAACACTATTATTGAGAAGTACAAAGAATTAACTATTGTCTTGTAGGCTTTGATTAGTCAGTTGTATCATTTTAATTTATATAGTAGAAAGTTTAATGAGCAGAATAGCGTAAAGAGTTGTATTATTACATCATATAGTCACAGGTACTCAACACAATTTTTCAGTAACGCATGATATGGAAAAGTCTACAAAGTGGTTATTCTGATGGTAAATATGATAGAATTTTGTCACAATCACTTTCCCCACCTATATTAGGAATTTTTCTCATTAGTCCAAGCTGTGTACTAGAAATAGGAGGAAACAGGCTATCTTTAAAACTGGTTTTAGAATAGGTGACTTTAGACTGCTTTTCCTGCCAGTTCCAAACCATGCATGTCAATATGTTAGCCAATCGCTACATGTAGCTAATTGCATTTGATTTAAACATTTAAAAAGTTAAAAATTTTATTCCTGCCTCACTATTCACATTTCAAGTACTCGGTCATCATATTTGGTTAGTGGCTTCTGTATTGAACGGCACAGAACAAATCCATCACCAACAAAATTTCTATTAGAGAGAACTGATGTCAAGTTCATACAGTTTGGAGTGGCATCAGAGATTCACAAAAAAATGAAATTTTCAATCATCAAATGGCTGTATCAAAATCTATGCTGGTTTGGCAGCTGAGAGCAGAGGAACCCCAGTGACCAACTTTACATTGATCTACTTCATGTGAGACTCTGACTTCGTTTTTATTAAGAAAAACAACAAATAATACAATGTAATCCCAGGTGAAACATCAAAGATCATCCACTAGCAGAGGAAGCAGAAAAAAGATATTGTCTTGTGGCTCATTACACATTGATTGAGCACCATTTTTCTTAAACACATGATTAAGAATGAAGGATCCACCGAGATGGGCTATGATACCGTCTTTATTTTCTCTTGAAAGTTTCTTATTAATTTCCTTCTGGTCTCCACGAGAGGTAGTCACAGATACTAACTCTTTGCTTTGCCCCCAAGCTTCCAGAAAGTAGAGCTTGAGGCAGGGATTAGAGTGCTTACACTTTATTTAGTATGTGCAAGTCCTAGACAATGTAGATGA
Organism: Carlito syrichta; assembly: GCF_000164805.1. Classification (NCBI taxonomy): domain Eukaryota; kingdom Metazoa; phylum Chordata; class Mammalia; order Primates; family Tarsiidae; genus Carlito; species Carlito syrichta. The sequence continues at coordinate 869,655 of NW_007247747.1, read as the reverse complement.
AGAAACAGAAACAAGGCAAAACAAGATGCAAAGTAATACAAAAGCGGTTCTGAGACATATACTTTATAAAGAGATGAGGTCTATCATTCAGCAAGTGTTTTAGATTAGCATGTGAAGTTTCTCTGGAGAATTTGCAAGAAAAAAAAATTCACTGGTGCAGTCTATGAAAGGGAGAAATAAAGGGACATTTATCTGCCCCTTTCTCTCCCATCTCCCTTTTCCCATTTGTTAAGTAAGGTTCACATCACGGGAAGCCGACCCCTCACTTCCAAGAGGTGTTATCAAACAGTGCAGTAATACATCTGTCTGACAATTTTATTTTATGTTTCCTTTAATTATTGGACAATAGACGTGTCGGTGGCATGAACAGAAACTGAATGCTGCTGAAAGTGAAGGTAGTAGGGTATAGACGATGTTTGAACTCTAAGGAAATGCAGACCTTGAGACTCAACTTGAATTCCAGCCAGATTCAGGAGACCAGCAGGGCACCGGCAGGAGGCAGATCTGGAGTTGATGGCATGAAAGAGACTTCGACTGTACAGGTGTTTGTATCTTCAAGGATTGAGGATGACTACAATAAAGTGGAATGATATTATTTGATGGCATAATAATATGGCATAATCTTCAAGAGAGCTGGGGGATGTTTTAGGAAGAATGAAGGGAGAATTTTCATGAAATGGCATGATGAATAAGTGAAAAATAGGTAGTGAAAACAACCATCACTTGAAAGAGTCACAGAGAAAGCAGCATTCTCAGGGGTGAGCCATTTTTGTGTTAAGATAAATAAGGGAATGAATATTTTATAAGAGGTTAAACATAAAAGGTAAGTTGATTATGACTGACTCAAGTTGCAGGGAATTCAATAGTAGGGCTTGATGAGTTGGAAAGTGTGTAAGACTGGATTGGAGAGATGTACACAGCTTCATAGGAATGAGTGTTTAGATAATGCGTAGGGAAGATCTGGGCTTGTGGGATGCCTTGTGGTGACTGACACAAAGAGGGATGTAGATCTTAAAGGGGTGAATATTCTCTGTGGCATATCGTAGGGTGAGGCAGTAAGTGTTGGGAGTGGTAAAATGGCTTGGGTGTCGCAGTTCCAAGCACAGCCTTGTGTAGTCATTCCTCATCCTCACACAGAGCTTGGCATTTGTGTGTAAGCAGAGGGGTACTGGTACCAGAAGCACTAAGGGCTCAAAAGGCACTGTCTCCCCCAACACAGAGCTCTTCTGAGAGTATATTTGAAGCATCAGAGGGGCAGTTTTTGCCAGGAACTCTGGGAGGGGGGACAGTGGGAAGGATGGGGGTGCACCACATGTTTATCTTTCTTTTCAACATTAACATTTGTGTGTGTGTCACAGCTGAGAAATATTTACCAATGGCTTATACATTGCTATCTTGCAGAAAATAGCAGTTGTTTCCACAAAAATGAAGAACTATCTGTAAGCCCTACTATAACCACTTTCAGACAGATCATTCAAATCGTAGGCAAAGAATTCTGGTAGCTTAGCTATCACTCCTGCATGAATGAGGATATAGACATTATAGGCTTCATCTTCTTGGGGTGGAGGTGAGGGGAAGACTGACATGGAAATACCCAAGTGGTATTATGAAGGGAGCAGAGATTTTAAATATAAATATATCTTTATTTTCCTGGAATGAATTCCATTTTTGAGACAACTTTTTCTGACATTATTATAAAAAGACAAAAAAAAAATCTCATGCATTCATTATATATGTATATCAGAATTGACATAAAAAAATATTTAGATCAAATCTAGGTGCCAGTCGATTTTCTTTTTAATATTTGTCCCTTTTTTATTTGTAAAACAGATGTTTACAAAGAAAAGCACATTCTTTAGAGAAAGTCATTGCATAATACATAGAGTATTATTATTATATAAATCTTCAATTATCTCCATTTGTGTTCATCAAAATACATGCAAACATGAGTTACTACAATCCTCAAAAAATTGCTAAGAGCTTGCAACATGGATAGATATTAGTACTTTTTATAAATCTGGAAGAAAATTATGGCCTCATACCCCTTCAAAGGTTGAATTAAGACTCTTATTGGAACTAAATAAAGATTATGTTTAGCCCAAGTAGCTTTATATCCCTTTGTGGATATGTGACAGTTGTCTTCATTTCTTTTTTTCTGCAATAGTCAGGTTCTGTCTAAGCCACAGAAATGCCTATTGTCCAAGTATTCATGGATAAGTGAAATAAAATTGTTATTGTATCATACCCCATTGCTAATATAAAATTTCTAAATAGCAACGTGAAAGGAAATATTCTTATGTAACACAAATTGAAAGCCTGCTCTAACAGTCTAGAAAACAGAGAACACATATAGGGCAGACATAAGATACGTGTTCACTGCAATCTATTGACTCCTACAGAGAGAGGGAAAAGGGTGTGTGTTACAAGCAAGAGAGGCACAGTAGATTTAGGGACAAAAATCCAGGAACGTTTATGGAAACCTCTCTTCCTTGAAGCCAGAGAAATTTCTTTAAAAAATCCTTTTCTTCTAATAAATAAAAGATATCACTCAAGCAAGTCATGAGATACAACTAAAGGTTCTTCTGACTGCTTGCAAACACACCATCCTGCAAATATGCAAGAGCACTTGATTTATTATTTCATTTCCTAAAAAAAATTAAATTCAGCCTGTAATCCCATGCTTTGGGAGGCTGAGGTGAGTGGACTGCCTGGGCCCACAGGTTCGAGACCCGCCTGGGCAACTTGGCGAGACCTCATCTCTACAATAAATTAAAAAATCAGCCGGGCGTAGTAGCGCATGCCTGTAATTCCGGCTCCTCGGAAGGCTGAGGCGGAAGGATCGCCGGAGCCCAGTGGGTAGAGGCTGCGGTGGCCGGGAGTGGCCACTGCACTCCAGTCTGGGCGACCGAGTGAGACTCCAACTCAAAAAAAAAAAAAAAAGCCAGAAAAGTTAAGAAAATACCACACACATAACATGCATTCTGTACCGAGTTCATATGGAATGTAGTCACCCTCAAAACAGCATATATTTTAAATTTCCATAAATGATATCCTTGTGTAGTATCATTTACAAAGTGTTTTTTTTTCAGTCAGTGTTATATTTTTGAGATTCATTGCTGCTAGCAAGTATCAATTGTTAGAATGTACCACATTTTATCTATCCATCCATTCCCCTTTATATTGATATATTAGTTTCTGACGTTTCACTATTAGGAATTATTCTACAATAAATACCTTTATTTATATTCTTATGAAACATGCAGGAGATTCTCAGAGTTATAAACTTATGAACAGAATTGCTGAGTCACAGGTAGGAGCATCTTCAACCTTATGCCAGGTTGTAAACTGTATGCTCTCCCCAGTACTTGAGTGCTTTGATTTGCCCACATTCTGAATTATGTTTGGCAAAGTCAAACTTTTAAAACTTTTCTTATTGGTGTAAAATAGCACATCACTTTTACCTAAATCTTTACTTTCATGATTAGTTATGAGATTGAGCATGATTTTAAACTTTTTTTTTTCATTTTTTTGAACATTCAAGCTTCCTCTTCTCTGCACAGCTGTCTGTGTACATGGCCTACTTGTTTACTAGGTTGGTTATTCTTTTTCCTTATTCACTTACATGAATTTTTTAAACATTATAGCTACCTATTCTTAGTTACATTTAAGTTTTAAAATTCTTTAATATCTCTGGGTTTTATGTGTCTAAATTATCTGTTTCCTTCATGATTTTTTGTGTTGTTTAAGAAATTATGCCCTTCCTCAGTGTAAGAAAAATAGTCCCTTACATATTCTCCTAAAAGTTTTTAAATTTTTTTTTTTTTAATCTTGAAGTCTTGGATCCAGTAGGATTATCTCAGAGGGTACAATCTCACGGTGTTATTACCATATACAACACCAGCTGACCCAGCTCCAAATACTGCAGCACTCACCTTATCACAATGAATTTGTACTGGTATCTCTATCACATCTCGTGTTCCCATGTGGTTTTAGATGTCTTTTTAGGCTCTTTTTATTGACTCTTATCCCAATTAAATATTATTTAATACTGTTGGCTTTAAAATATGATAGATGATATCTTAAGTATTTCTTCTATGTTTTTCCACTTTTCAAAATTGACTTAGAATAACTTTTGTCAGGATCCAAGTCTCTTTCAATTACAATAACCATATAGTTTAATTTGGTGGAGAAGTTTTCCTATTCATTAAAATGATATATAGCCCTATTTACTTCTTTTTTATCTTCTTTATTATTTGTATTTTCTCTATAAAATATTATATATCTTTTTCTAGATCGATTTTCTTAATCATATTTTTGTTAGTCATTAAATATTTTTTATATTTTCTAATTGCTATAGCTAGTATATAACAAAATCATTAACTTTACTATCAAGATGTTATATTCAATTAACTTAATAAGTTATCTTATTCATTTGTAGAGTTTTTTTGTAGATCCCTTTACATTTTTTATGAACCCAATCATATTATCTACAATTAAAAACAAATTTCCAAATATCAAAAAGGTTCATGTTTGCAATCAATTATGGGTAGTTACCTGATATAAATAAGATTTTATACAAATTGTTTAAGATTTTAAAAATTAAACCAGTATTAAATTTTATCAACTTTTTTGCATGTATCAAAATAATCACATGATATGTATTTTTTAATCTAATAAATTATATTGATAGATTATTCTGAAATTATCCTACTTGTCAGGACGTATTAATATTTTTATGTTTATGCTACAGTTGTGATTCATTTGTTAGTATTTTAGTTTATAATTCATCCTAAATTAGCACTTTATTCATGTTTATAGGCTGGTGTGTTAATTCATAAGTGCTGCTATAAAAAAATTACCTGGGGCTGGGTAATTTATAAATCAGAGAGGTTTATTTGTCACATGATTCTGCAGGTTGTACTAGAAGGATGGCCCTGTCCTCTGCTTCTGGTGAATGCTTCAGGGAGCTTCTAGTCATAGTGGAACAGGAAGGGGAGTTGGCATGTCACATGGTAGGAGAAAGGAAGAGAGAGAGAGAGAGAGAGAGAGAGAGAGAGAGAGAAGTGAAGGTGCCAGACTCTTTTGAACAATCAAATTTCAAGGTCACTAATAGAGCAGCGAGAACTCACTCATTACCACAAGGAAACACCAAGCCTTTTATGAGACAATTGCCCTCATGATTAAATCACCTCCCACTAGGCCCCACCTTCAAAACTGGGGATCAAATTTCAGCATGAAATTTGGTAGAGACATATATCCAAATTATATCAATTGGTGAGCAATTTTTTCTCACGATGTCTTCATCTGATTTTTCTATTGTGGCTATATGGGCCTTTGACAAATAATTTGGGTCGTTTTATCTTCTAAAACAGTTTTTTTAAGATAGTGATTATGTGTGTGTGAACTATTTGACAAAACTTGCTTATTTTAATTTTTGACCCTGATATCTTGTCTTTTTCTGTGGGAGGGAAGGAATGAGGAATAAGAGTCATTGTGTATCTACAAACCCTAAAGACTCCTCCAAGAAACTTCTAAACCTGATCAATGACTTCAGCAAACTTTCAGAATACAAAATCAATGACCAAAATCGGTAGCATTCCTATACACAAACACCACTCAAGCTGAGACCCAAATTAAAAGCTTGATCCCATTCACACTAGCCATACACACACACACACACACACACACACACACACACACACACACACACACACCCCTAGGAATATGCCTAACTAAGGAGGTGAAAGATCTGGACAGGAGAACTACAAAACACTGGAAAGAAATCGTAGATGACACAGACAAATGGAAGACATCGCATGTCCATGGACTGAAAGAATCAATACTGTTAAAATGACCACACTGCACAAAGCAATTTACAGATTCAATACAATCCCGATCAAAATATCAAATTTGTTTTTTACAGAACTAAAAAAAAAAGGAATTATATGGAATAAAAAAGGAGCCCAAATAGCCAAAGCAATTCTAAGCAAAAAGGACAATTGTGGAGGAAGGCAGCACACTGCCTGACTTCAATTTATGCTATAAGGTTATAGTAACTAAAACAACATGGTACTGGTACAAGAATAGGCAGATAGATCAATGGAACAGAATAGAAAATCCAGAAATAAAACCATATCCCTATGACCAACTGAGCTTTGACAAAACCAACAACAACAACAAACAATGGGGAAATGGTACCCTATTCAATAAACAGTGCTGGGAAAGTTTCAAGTCACATGCAAAAGAATGAAATGGGACCCCGACCTCTCACCATATACAAAAATTTACTCAAGATGGATTAAAGACTTAAATGTAAGACCTGAAACTACAAAAATCCTAGAAGAAAACCTAGGAAACAGTGTTCTTCTGAACATTGGCCTAAGCAAAGAAATTATGACAAAGACCCCAAAAACAATTGTAACAAAAATAGAAATAGAACTTAATTAAGCTAAAAAGGTTCTGCACAGCAAAAGAAATAGTCAACAGAGTGATGAGAAGATATCTGCAAATTACACCCCAAAGTGCTAATATTCAAAATCTACAAGGAACTAAAACAATTCAACATGAAAAAAATAACACCATCAAAAAGTGGGCAAAGGACATGAATAGACACTTCTCAAAAGGAGACACACAAGTAGCCAACAAGCATATGAAAAAATGGACATTACTAATAATCAGAGAAACACAAATTACAACCACAATGAAGTATCACCTCACACCAATCAGAATGACTATTATCAGAAAGTCAAGAACAGATGTTAGAACGGTTGCAGAGGAAAGGGAATGCTCATTCACTGTTGGTGGGATTGTAAACTAGTTCAACCGCTATGGAAAACACCATTAGTTTTAGTTATTTCTCAAATAACTGAAAATTCAATTACCATTTGACCCAGCAATCCCATTACTAGGGATCTACTCAAAGGAAAAGAAATTAATACATAAAAAAGATACCTGTACTCGTGTGTTTATTGCAGCACTGTTCACAATAGCAAAATCATGGAACCAACCTAAGTGCCCATAAACAACTGACTGGATAAAGAAAATGTTATTGATACATACACACACACACACACACACACACACACACACCCCATGGAATACTAAACAGCCCTAAAAAAGAATGAACTCATGTCTTTTGCAGCAACATGTATGGAGCTAGAGATCGTCATCCTAAGTGAACTGACTCAGAAACAGAAAATCAAGCACCACAGTACTCACACATATACCGGAACTAAGTGGTCACAAAAATAAAATTAGTAGACACTGGGGATACCAATGAGAGGGGAAGAGGGGGTTATAGTCCAGAAGTTGCCTATTGGGGACAATATTCACTATCTGGGGACTGGACCACGTAAGACCCAATCCCCACCACTACACAATACGTTCATGTAGCAAACATCCATGTGTATGACTGTATCTAAAGTGAAGATGAAAAATAAAATAAAATAAAAATTTTAAAGAATGAATCCATTTTTAGTGGTTATTATTCTCTTCATGTTTTCTATTTATTTTTTATTCATTTTTGTAATGTAAATATTTTCAAAAAGTTATCTTTTGATATTAATTTCACTGTAATTATTCCTTACAGTTCTAAAATTGCCACCATAACCCTAAAAATTCTCTCCTTTTTCATTTTTCATTTTCTAATATTGATTGTTTGGGTATTTTTGTCTTCTTAAATTGTCTTATCTTGATTAAAAATGTTCTTTTATTTTTCTTTCCTAAAAAATCAAATTTTGGCTTTATATTTTCTCTTTTATTTTATGTTTGCTACCTTATTTTTTTGTTCTTACCTTTGTAATTTGTTTACTCCTCTTTCTCGGACACATATTTTTTTTTGTATGTATTTTGGATATATATTTTATTTATTGGATATATTTTATTTTTCACTTTTACCTAGCTTCTTAGGATTACCACATAGCTCATTTATGTTGATTTCTCTTTTTTTTCCTAACGCATACATATACCCTAATAGAAATTTTACTTACCACCCTCACTGTATTTTTGTGCTGCTGTTTACTTTTAAACACTCTGGTATTTCCATTTTGATTTATTCTTTAAACTAAAGTTTATTTACACTATGTGTGAGTATGCTGTGTAATTTTGTTATCCATTTCTTATTATTAAACTGTGGTTAGATAATGCAAACTGTTTTTTTTGGAATTGAGATTTCTCTTGTGGCTTGCACTGATGTATTTATTTATTTATAGGTTTCACATATATTGGAAAGGAGTTTCAATATCTATTTCTTGAACATAGAGTTTGATACACGCATAGGTAGAGATGGAAAGACAGATCATTACTTATACTTTCTATAGCCTTGATCATTTGTTTGATAATCAGCTTCTTGGAGAATCGTTTAAAGACCCCACTATGTTTGCAAATTTGTTGATTTCGCTTTACAATTCTGTTAATTTTAACTTTATGTACTTAAATTGTATATAGGGTGACCCCCCCCAAAACCCTAAATTATCTTTTAAAGGCCGGGTTCCTTGTAGTACAGGTTTTACCCACTAGGGAAGTGTTCTAGGAACCCAGCCGCATCAGTGTACCAGCTAGCGTTGCGGTGAGAAGCTGCATTTGGCCTCAGTGAATATATATATTTTTTTCTTTTTTTTGAACTCGCTCATTTCATGATGGGTGATTTAGGAGCGCGCCTGCCCACACCATACTGAATCTTCAGCAGTTTTTGAGCAAAAACGTCATGACCCCCGTGCCCCACTCTCCCCGTTCACCAGATCTTGCCTCAAGTGACATTTTTTGTTTCCCAGGAAGAAAAAAGTCCTCGAATGAAAACGTTTTACCGATGCGGAAGAGCTCAAACAAACAAATAAACAATGGCACAAGCACTAAAAGGAATCAGAATTGGCAAGCTCAAAAACTGTTTTGAGCAGTGGAAAAGTGTCTTGATAGGTGTATTACTTCAAACGGAGATTACTTTGAAGGTGACTGAAACTCAAACATGTAAGAATAATACACTATATTTTATAAATAAATTTTAGGTTTTGGGGGTCCCCACTCATATTGTTAGACGATCACAATTTATAATATTTATATTTATCTATATATATAGACAGATAAGTGAGTACTCATAGACTATCAGAAAAGTGTAGAGTATCAAAAGCCATTCTTGTTAAGGCTTTTGCTTTAAATTCTATTGAATAATTCCATTATTTAATATTACTACATTCGCTTTCTTTTGATTAGTATGATCAATATATACTTAATTTCTTCTTTCTTTTTATGTCCTTCCATTTCAAATATTTCGTATTATTTGGCTTCATGTGTGTCTCTTTAGAGCAGCATTTAAAATGGATATTTTAAAATACAGTCAGATTTATTCTGTATTTTAATAGATGAGCAGATTGCTGAGTTTGACATCTGTTGTGTTAAGTTTCTTTTTTTCTTTGACTTTTCTGAGTTTTCCTTTTTTTTTTTTTACCTTTTGCTATAATGACAGTTTCGGGGGTTTTTTCCCTCTTTTTTTGTGTTTTGCTTGTATGGATTCATCAATTGTATTTTCTATTATTTTGGTGGTAACATTGTTTTAGATAAATAATCACCACGTAATGATTCTTGATTTCTCTCAGTTTATTTTTTGTTTACTATTATCTATATTAATTTTTTATTTTTTTATTTTTGTAGGTAACGGGAAAGGTCAAATAATTTGAACTGGTCTGTGTAACTTAGCAAAAAGTCAAATTCACTTTCAGAAAGTGAACTTGCTGTAATTGAGCATATATTTGAAACTTCAGATTTTTCCAACAGTTTAAAGCTACTTAATATTTACTTTCTTCTCTCAAATCACATCCTATCTATATTATTTTTATCTAGAATCTTAGTTTCAGATCTTTTTCAAAAAAATAAGAAAATTCAACAAAAATAACTTATTTAAACAAAATGTACAAACACTTTTTATCTTTTTTTTTTTCCTTACAATTATTTCCTACGTTTTACACCCTCCATTCAGGTATATTTTTTTTTTCCTAAAGTAAACACTTCTGCATTTCTATGAGTGAAAAATTCCATTGCTTGTTTATGAATTTTAAATGTTTTCCTGTTGCTCTTAATCTCGAATGATTGTTTAAAGCTGTACATAATCAAGTTTAATAATCTTTTCTCCAGCGCTTTAAAACTATTATTTCATTGTCTTCTTACTTCTAAAGAGACATATGTTCTCATTATAATTATCAGAAAATTTGCTTTTCCCCCAAGGAGATTTTAAGATATTTTTGTCTTTTGCTATTATGCTCTACATTTCAGTTTGTCAGTGCACTGTTTGCTGTGCATTCTCTAAGTGAAGATTCAGTCCTACAGTCTGGAAATGTCTAAGTTAGTATCTCTTGGAATACTGTCATTTTCTCTTCTTTTGATAATTTTATGGGAAACAATTGTTTAAATCAGGCAAATTTCCATCTTTTATAATTTTGATGTTATATTTTCCCTTCTTTAATCTTTCTTTTGCATGCTCTAAATCAATTCTTCAGCATTCTTTCTAATTCATTAATCTCTTCTTTGGCTCTTCCAAACTGATATTCATCTTATATATTTCAATTTAGGTCTTGTTTTTGTTTTTGTTTCATTTCAATGACTAGATTTTTTATTCCTAAGATTTCTCTTTAGTACTTGTTTATAACCACATGCTTTTTATTCACAAGCATTTTTGGTACTATAATTATTTGTTCTTTCATTCATGCATTTTAACATCTTAAAAATACATATTTAAATCCTTTTCAAACTGCTCAATCATAGTTAAGTCATCCGATTAACATCTGTTTGCTCTCTTTCATGAGTAGTTTTTTTCTCCATATATGATTCCAAATTTTAGTGGTGTTTCTTCAGTGTGCCTTTCTTGATTTCTTTGCTTTTGTTTAATCTCTCTTTTCTCACCCTCCATGTATGACAGTTTTACAGTTGTCTCTACTTGCCTTGCTCTTTTATTGGCAACCAGAGCTCTCAGAATGCAGGGATATTATAAATGTACTACCAAGCTAGTTGGGGCCTGGCCAAGCTTTGGTGAAGAAACTATTTGTGCTTCCTTCCACCTACTAGGCAACAACTTATCAGCCTCAGCTTTATCTCTGATCACAGGTACACTGGCCAAGCTCCCTACAGCACACACCGGACCTGGCTATTCTCCTGCCCATTTTGATTTTCAGACGTTGAATATGTGGGCATTGCTGCTAGTTCCTCGTCCTGGAACTCAGTAGGCCTGTGACTTAAACCACATTTACTGCCATGTGTTTTTATTCTGCTTCTGGTTTTCAGAGATGTTTATCTTCCATTTAGTTGTAGCCATCTATGTCTTTTAAAAACATATGTGATATATCATCTATCTTTGCTGTGATGTCTGGAGGAGGAGCAGAGGAAATAGTCTACATAAACTGCCATTGCCAACAGCAATCTCATTGCAAGCGGCTTTATATGAGCAAAGACCAGTAATAGTTATAGATATAAATACACTCACGGCATGAAAGAAAGAAATTCTTACATGGTCATTCTTACAGTTCTGGATGCCACTTTATTTAACAAGAGAGAATCACCTATTAATATGGTTTCAGACTACTAATTAGCTTCTTTAACCCATTGCACCCTGAGTTCTGAAATTTAAGGAAGAATTTCACACATTTGACATAAGATTGCAAATAGATTTTTTTTCCTCTGGGAAAATATTTATCTTCCTATGTTTGATCTGATTTTAAGCCTTATGAGTCCTTTGTGTCTTATTACCTTATGACAAATCAATTTATCAAATTATTTCTTGAGATCAGAAAATATATGAGGATACCATCTGCCTAGCATGTAGGATTAGGATGAGAAATTATGTTGTTTGTAAAAGAACACTGGTCTTGGGAGTTAATAAAAAAGAGGTGTCCTGGCTTGCAGCTGAATCATCTTGGAGAGATTTTTAAGTTCTGTGAAGTTCTACTTTCTAAGTTTCTAAAATAAAATCTTTATGAAGATTACCTGAGATTATGTTTGTTGAAAAATAGAAAGTAAAACACAGAAAAGTAAGACATGGAGCACCAAAGAGTTTTCCACATTCATGTATTTCATTTTGCCCTTCTCGGTCACAGATCTTATAAAACTAATCTGGATAAATAATTTGTCACATTTACTGCAAAGGGAGGCAGCTGCGCATTAATTTTAGGGAAGTACTTTAGGTGTAATGATTTCAGAGGTTTGAGAGGAAAACATTCTAATTGAATAGACTTGGATTAACTACTGACTTGTCATTGAAGTCAAAGATTCTGAATAAATTCATTGTCATTGCACACTCATTATTTTCATTGGCAATTAGTTTTAGATGGAGATTCTAAACTAACACTTTTGCAAAGACTAAAACAAATCACTTTTCAGAATGGCTAAGTCGGCAACAAGGAGCAACTGAGTTTGTTCCTAGTTAAAGATATTTGCTTTTATTCATCCTCAGAGATATCATGGCTCAGGACATTGTCATTGAACTAAATTGTAAATTACATATACAGATATATTTAAACTCACAAAGTAATCCAAATCCCAGACTACTCATAAAATAATCACAATTAATTGCTTTGGTATCAAAATTGAGCCTGAAGGATAGTAATAACCTTTATATTTTTATAGTTCCTTGCAGTTTTCAAAGCACTTTTATAGGCATTATGTGGTTTCAGCCTCACAATAAATCAGGAATTATTATCTTCAGCACACAGATGAGGAAACTGAGATGTGAAATTATTTTCTTCAGTAATTCAAAACTCCATCTACTAGTCACTGTCGTTGTCAGGGCTGATCGAAATTTCTAGTGGCTAACACAGTGTCATCTACACTGTGAGTGTTTAAATTTTTACCTCAAGCTGTAAGAAAGAGATTCACTGAACTGAGCATTATACAGTCTATTCAAAATAGTATTCCCAAGATTGCTTAGAAAAGTCTTGTTATAGACTACCATGAAAATGCATGTTTTAGGTCTATAATGAAAACTAGTGATTCTTAAATCTGTCTCTTGAGATATTATCTTTCACTTTTTTTTATTTCAGAGATTTCAAGCACTTCACAACTTATTTTTTAAAACTTCAAAATGGCAATTAAAACAGCTAAGTATTGTACAAAATATAACAGTATATAATACTACAAAACCAAACATCCTTGATTAAGTAAAACATGCCCTGATATGTTCAAAATTATCTTATGAGACATCAGATACTGAGCTCAAATAACTACACCAAAGAATCAAGCCCAAAACTTGCCTGAACAACAAGCTCAGATTTAGTTTGCTAAGACATTTCACATGCATGTCAACATGTTTTAAATATAACCTACTGCCTCATGAGTGAAGGGATTATTGCAGTGTTTATAATATTTATAGTATTGTAATATTATAAATTTATCACAGTACATATTACTATGGGTTTATATGTCAGCTGTCTAGTGGGTTTTAAAAAATATTTTTATAATCTTTTTTTCTTTTGAGTTGGAGTCTCACTCTTTGTCGCCCATACTGGAGTGCAGTGACACGCTCATGGCCACCGCAGCCTCGACCTGCTGGGCTCAGGTGATCCTTCCGCCTCAGCCTTCCAGGTAACTGGAACTACAGACGCACACCACCACACCAGCTAGTTTTTGTGTGTGTGTGATTTATTGTAGAGACGAGGTCTCACCAAGTTGCCCAGGTTGGTCTCGAACCCCTGGCTCAGGCAATCTCCTCACCTCGGCCTCCCAAAGCGCTGGGATTACAGCGTGAGCCACCATGCCCAACCTATTTTTATAATCTTAAATGAGGTGCTGTTCCTCATATCTGAAGAATAGTAAAAATCATTTCTGTCTATATTACCCTTTCCCTATTTTTGGAATTACTTATTCGGACTTTATTCACTTAAGTTTCTATGTACTGAGTCCCTTAATATACCATTGTTAATTTTATTGTGAGGATATATATCAATATTATTCTGAGAAAAACATTTCTGCTGTACTGTAACAAGATGAGTGCCACCAATTCACCTAGTCTCCACCAGTGAGGAGAAAAATAACAAATAAAACACTGCTATTCCTTTCACAGCTGGCTCACAACAATATCACCTGAAGAAAATTATATTAACTGCAATTTGGCATCATATTTTAAGCAAGGTTGCACTATGATTTTCACAGGCCTTTGGCAATTTTGCCTTTTGGGGACTCATTTAAAAATGTTTAAAAGGATATTATATGACTACATTGGTACGAAGATGAATATATTGATATCACACATTAAAATGCTTTCAACTAAATGTTGAAAGATTCTAATTTTAAAAGAAATTAAAACATTTTTGTGGTACCCTAAAGGGACTCTGATCTCTAAGTACTATGTCTACTCTACCTCACAGATAAGTCAGCCCTGATTCTAAGGTCAAGTAATCCTCAGGTAAACAAAGTTTAAGAAGTAAATTTAACAGATTTCCTTTTTAAAACTATTTATGTTAATGCCTTCTTGATGTTCAGGTATCTGAAAAGTATTTGGAGTTCCTTCAGCATCTAAGAAGTAGGCATCTCCATGTAAATGAAATGAATACAAAGATCATTAATTTGTATAATTTAGTCTAACATCTATTGAGGCTTTACAGTGTGCTGGGACTAGGGTAAGAGCCTTATATGCAACATTTCATTTAATCTCATAACAACTCCAAGAAGTTGGTATCATTATACAAACACAGAAACTGAGGTTCAGAAGAATAAGATGATCTATTAAGTGTCCCAGGAGAAGTAAATGGTAGAGACAGAATCTAAACCAATGTTTGCCTGAGCCTTAACTATAAGGTTTATCCCAGTTGTTGTCTAATTATTATTTTGATGGTTATAATGCACTGGAATTTACTTTTACAATATAACGTTCAAGTTCTTTCTTTAAATATCTTTTAGTGCTAAAATGATGGTAAAAAAGATAATCAACGTCTACTATTTTATATCATAAGGAAGAACAAAGAGCTCTAGTTACATAGAACCTGGTTTGAATCCGCTTTCTTCTCTCCACACATACACACATACTTGTTTGTGTCCCTTGCCCACACACATACACATACACAATCTCACCCATCCTTCCCCAGACATGCATTGTATCAGATTCTTCATAGACTATTCCATCTTTCTTTCTTCTACTTTTATTTTAACAAATGCCGTTAATTCAATTTCTAAACTCCATACTAGGCACAAATAACGTATCAGAAAAAAATGATTAATTTAAACTCTCTTCATTATGTTGACAAAGGGGTTCTATCAGGTCCCACTTCTGCTCATCTCTTTAACTGATTAGCTCCAGGCAACTTCTCTTCAGCTAAAAAGAATGTATATAAAAAGGATTGCATATTACTTGTCAAAATCAAAAGAGAGGGTCAGGTTAGTGTTCAGATTGGTAAGCTGCTAGATGGAAAACTGTCAGCAACTAAAGGCCTGAATTCGCACTCTTTGGACTTGATGCTACTATGATCCTCTCCAGCTGCCTCAGAAAGAAGTAAGGTGGATACTTAATAATAGTGCCTACGTTTCTCTTCTCATTCACGATGGTTTTGTTGCTCTAACTCAGATGCACTGTTTTACTTAGGGAATGCTAACATGACATAATGGGATTTGGACAATATCAATTAGCTTTGAGAGCAGTAAAAAATGAATAGGTTGATCATTTATCATTTTGCTAAGGCTCAACATATAACTCTTTAGACGTATGTAAGCAGAACAGTTGTAAATTCAGATTATGTTCATTACATGTCTTGAATATGTGCTAAGAGGAAGGTGGTGCTTTACTGAGCGACCTATCACAATAACAAAGAACTGAGTATCATATGTTCTCACTCATAAGTGGACCTTGAATAATTATCCTAATACTACAAGAAAAGGATTGGCAGTAGTGGGAAACTGCTGGGGTTGGGGGGGGCAGGGTGGGCTGTAGTGGGAATCTGCCAGGGGAAAGGTGGGGCACACCTCATCAACAAGGGAAACTGCATAATGAATATTTATATACCTAACTCTGAATTGTACCCCACATCTTTAAAATACAAAATTAAAAGTAAAAAAATAAGAAAAAGAATTGATTCAGAGGCTGTAATACTTAGATCTATCACAGAAACAAAGAACCAAAAATCACATTCTCACTCATAAGCGAACCTTGAACAACTATTGTAATACTACATGAAAGCAATTGGCAGTCGTGGGAAATTGCCAGGGGAGTGCGGGGGCAGGATTGGCAGTAGTGGGAAACTGCCGGGGGCAGGGAGGACACCTCATCAACAAGGGTACCTGCATAATGAACACTTGTATACCTAACCCTGATCTGTACCCCACATATTTAAATAAAAAATAGAATAAAAGACTTGATTTGTGAAGCTGCACTGTACTTCAAGGAAGCTCTTCCTGAGCAAACATGAATACATTGATGTTATTTGTATACGGTGTGTTAAGGTGTACAAGGAGCAGCACAATGCCAGTTGTGTTTATTTTCTCTTTCTTCTCGTGCTCAGGCAGGCTGGAACATCCTGCTTCTGGAGTGAAAGGCAATTCTGGAACAAACTCCTCCTACTAAGAAAGGGAAGGCCTAGGTTTAAAAAAAGAGAGAAAGAAAAAGATACAAGAAGGCAAATAAAGGAGTCCATACAAGAAATAGCAAAGTATTATCTAGGTTCTAAAGAATTTTTTTTTTCTCTGAGCCATATGTAGAATTTCATTCTGGATCAGGCTTATTTTAAGACTTGAGCCTTTCCCACTTATAGTTGGAGTAAAATTCACATATGGAATGGACTAAAAAACTTAAAGTATGAAGATACTGCAAAGGTTTTCCAAACTGTGAATCCCTGTGTGCTGAAGTATTGGATTGCAGTTTGAGTCTGTGTTAGAAAAATCTGTGGTATGTAGCTTTACACCAGGCTCATCCACGCTAGAGCGACTGACCAACTTCCTCTAGAAGAGGCATCCTTAAGGGCCATTTGGTTGTTCCATAGTATCCTTGCTGCCAGACCCACTCCAACCCGTCTGCCCTTCCCCTTCAGTAGTTAATAATTTGGACTCAATCATCGTGATCATTCTGGTTTCTTATTCCACGTGGCCATAAAATCCCATATTTTATAATATATGAGTATGTTGAGATCAATTGAAATCTGGGCAAAACCATAACATCAATGAAATACTATTAGACATGCAAAAGTTTTCAAAGGAAATGTACTTATTCAGAATTTAAATATGGATAAGTGAGTGTCAGTGAATTTTTAGCTATCATGTACTCTGTATATTTTATGAATGAGGCATATGCTTTTAGTTTATCTATAGTTTTCAGACAGTTGCCTAAGTTTACATAGGAAAAAGGTGACAGAGTCAGGTCTGTTGTTACTACAAAAGAGTGGAATTAGAAGAAAATTTAATTCAATAAAGTGGGAATTACAAATAAGAATAAAACAACTAAGCAACCAAACAAAAAAATAAAACCAGAAGTATATGGTAAAGAAAAATATTATGCATATTAGTATCAAGGGGAGAGTATATTTCAAAAGAATTCTTAATCCAGAGAAACTACCAAACTCCATTTCTTCTTATTCCTACTTTGACTCATGACCCTAACTTCCTCTGCATTAGCCAATATTTCAACAGCTGTTCAGAAATCCCATGACTTTCAAAAGGTATTCCAGAACTCTTTCAGTCAAAATTCATCTTTCCTTCCTCTGTTCTCATGTTGCATGTATGACTTTCCTACATCACAGTGGTATGTGCATGTTACTCTGTCCCACAAAATAGCAACAAGGCTCAGTCATCTCTGTGGTCCCTCAGTGTCAAGGTCACTGTAGGTACCCGATAAAGTTTTGTTGAGGTTAAATCAACTGACATAAACCAAATAGAAATACATACTAAATTGGCAACTGAGTATTCAGACGTCTATGAAAAGAAAAACTGCAACCTGTGATAAGAGAATTGAAACTAAGGATTTTTTTTAACAGACTTTATACTAGACCTGTGAGAACTTCATAAGAACTGGTGCTAAAATAAATCTGAATTTAGAAGGATTTTTGCATAAGATGTCAAGAGTCTTATTTGTGATTAACATTGCCAACCTTGACTAAAATTTAGACCTGCCTTGTCATTATATATTTGTAAATTCTTTGTATTTGTAATGCTTACATATAGTAGCCAACTACATTGCTGAGAGAATAGTAAAGCTAGGATCCCAAACTCACAGTCTTTTGAAGAGAAATTTTTAATGTACTAGGAGAAATTAAAAATGTATCTTTCACAAAAGTATAGTGAACACCTTAGGAGAGCATTCAGTCTAGGAGTTTTTTGGTTTTTGTTTTTTTCTTTTCATTATTAGTGCCTTTGATCCTGATGCAATTTTTATAACTCTGAAAATGGTTTATGGCCTTGGATATAAAGTCTCGATTCATTGCAATGCAAACTTTACCTTTTCCTGCACTGCCTGTGTCTGATGCGTGCAAAGAGCAGAAGTTCTAAATACTGTTAACACTGACCTTAGAACATACCTCAGGGAAGATAGCTAGAGAGGTTTCTGTCTTAGACCACTTCTGCTGCTATAACAAAATACGCTAGACTGGGTAATGTATAAACAACAGAAAACTTGTTGCTCATAATTTTGAAAGCTGAAAAGTCCAAGACAAAGTGCAAGCAAGCAGATTCAATATCTGGTGAGGGCCTGTTCCTTATAGATAGCACCTTCTGTGTCCTCACAAGAGAGAAGTGGTAAGCACACTCTCTCAGGCCTCTTTTATGAGAACACTAATCCCAGTCATGACATAATCACCTCCCAAAGGTGATTAGGTATTAACACATGAACTTGAAGGAAACACAAACATTCAGATCACAGCAGCTTCCAATCTTATTCTGCAAGTTGAAAAGACATATAGAGCAAAATAGGACAAAACATTGTTCAGAGGTCCTAGCCTAAGCCAAAAGATATTAAAAGTACAGAAGTGATTGAACTGCTATGTATGTACCTTTAGTTACTACAGATGTTAATCTTGACAATTTAATCAAAGCATCTAGCACTTTTTATGTTAAAATTTGAGATGATAAAGTGTGCACATATTGGGAAAATAATGCTATTTCCCACTGTGGAGCAAGAACTAATGACAAGAAGCAGCACACTGATTCTAATGGGAACAGAGCATTTTGTTCTCATTGGATTTGTTTGTTTGTTTTTTGTTTGGTTTGGTTTTTTTGAGTCGGAGTCTCACTCTGTCACCCATACTGGAGTGCAGTGGCCACTCCCGGCCACCGCAGCCTCTACCTGCTGGGATCCGGCGATCCTTCCACCTCAGCCTTCCAGTAGCTGGAACTACAGGTGCACGCTACCACGCCTGGCTTATTTTTGATTTTACTGTAGAGATGAGGTCTCGCCAAGTTGCCCAGGTGGGTCTCGAACCCGCGGGCTCAGCAGTCCACTCACCTCAGCCTCCCAAGGCGCGGGATTACAGGCTGAGCCACCGAGCCCGGCTCTCATTGGATTTGTTTGGGACAAATCCACTTTGAAATATATTATGTTAATATATTATCTTAATAATTTAAACAAAATGAGCTCTTGTTTTCTTTTATAAACTTCTCTCTATTGCATCTCTGGTCTTGCTCAAAAAGAACCCCATGACTGAAAGCCTTGCTCTCCACCTCACCCAGATGGACAGATGTGAGTCCAACATTCTCCTTCTTGTCTTCTTACATCTTCCTCCTTAAAGCCAGGAATGACCCTTCTCACCTAGTTAACTCTTAAATTCCTATTTACTGCATCAGGTGATTTAAGGTATGAATAATTCCACCTTGTTCCATTTTCTAATTATTTTCTACGTGTGTGTGCTATTTTTCCCAATAAATTATTGCTGTAATAACAATGTCCATACAAAACATCCAAATTGTCTTATCCATAAGATCTTGAAATTTTAAAAACATCTGTCAGTGCAAAATCCAGTCTAGTTTCTTATATCCCTTTCACTTTTAAATATTTGCATATTATGAATTCTTACACAGTATGTCCCCTCTTGATATTTCTTGTGCCTGAAATTCTCCCCCTATACAGCTTCCCTCTCTTACTTCTACCCCTACTGCTACTGCTGCTTACTACTATTGCTATTAATACGATACTGAAAATACTACAACCATAATCACCACCATGGCCATCACTACTATTATTGTTAGGAATCATCCTTTTGGTCTTCACTTATCTAATATTATAGATAAGTTAAATCCTCACAATCAAAACTTTCTGGTCAGTACTGCAGCCTAACATGAATCGCTGATACTGCTGAGGTTTTGATCTCCTTCACCTTCTATTAATCTCAGCTGCTTTGGGAGACCGAGGTAAGAGGATTGCCTGAGCCCACAGGTTTGAGACCAGCCTGAGCAACTTGGCAAGATCTCATCTCTACAATACATCAAGAAAAATTAGCCGGGAGTGATGGCACATGCCTGTAGTTCCAGCTATTTAGAAAGCTGAGGCAGAAAGATCACCTGAGCCCAGCAAGACGAGGCTGAGGTGGCCATGAGCATGCCACTGCCCTCCAGTCAGGGCAACAGAGTAAGACCCTGACTCAAAAAATTTCAGCTGCTAATCATATACCATCATGTACATACAATACATTGTATCTGGACAGGGAAAATGTTGCAGACCCTGCTCTGACCATCCACATAGCTCTTTCTCTTTTTCTTTTCTTGTAGATATCCTAATTATTTCCATAACCATTTAGTGCGAGGCCAGGACATCAAGGCAGAGACTAAGTCGCAGGGTGTATTATGGGTGCTTAGCAGAGTATGTAGTACCCAGTGGGTGATCGATATGAATTTGTTGAATGAGTAAATAAAATGGCCATCTCTACATTTCACAGCCACTGTAAAGACAAAAGGAATCATGTGAGGTCACATCCACTTTTCTGGAGTGTGTAAATAGAAGAACCAAAAAAGTAAGTCCCATGCTGATTATCAGAGGGTAAGGGATTTCAGAACACAGCATGGATACTAAAAAAAGAGAACAGGGTAATTAGATCTAAGTGGAAACGAAAAAGATGTC
Organism: Carlito syrichta; assembly: GCF_000164805.1. Classification (NCBI taxonomy): domain Eukaryota; kingdom Metazoa; phylum Chordata; class Mammalia; order Primates; family Tarsiidae; genus Carlito; species Carlito syrichta. Next base: position 848,654 of record NW_007247747.1, on the reverse strand, counting down.
AGAAAGCATTAAATGAACCACTGGTTAAGAACAATCAGTGTCTTGCATAGCTTGTCACAGTAGGTGGGGGAGTAGATATGCTGGTGTGTGGGAGAAGGGGGAAGGGAAGCTTTTTTGACAAAGGAAACCAGAAGAGACACAAGAAACAGCCATTAAGTTTCTCAGTACGCCAATGGAACTTGGCCTAATTAAAGATAGTTTCATTGAGATATAGTTTACATATTGCAAAAATTCACGCTTTATAGTATAACATTCTACAATTTTGACAAGCACAAAGAGATGTAACCACCTCACCATCAAGAGAACATTTCCATTGCTTCCAAAATTTCCCTTGTTCCCCTTTGTCAATCTCTTCCCCTCACCCCACTGATCTGGGTTCTGTCACTATTGCTTTGATTTTTCCAGAAGGTCATGTAAATAGAATCAAACATTATCTAAGTTTTTGAATCTGGTTCACTTTACTTAACCTGTATTTGAGATTCATCTATGTTTTCGCGTGTCACAGTGTTTTGTGCCTTTATTGTATTTATCGAGTAGTATTTTATTGTGAAGATTTACTCACATAAAAGCTTATGTATCTGCCAGGCTCGGTGGCTCAGCCTGTAATCCCACGCCTTTGGGAGGCTGAGGTGAGTGGATTGCCTGAGCCTGCGGGTTCAAGACCCGCCTGGGCAGCGAGACCTCATCTCTACAATAAATCAAAAATCAGCCGGGCGTGGTAGCTCATGCCTGTAACTCCCCCTACTCGGAAGGCTGAGGCGGAGGGATCGCTGGAGCCCAGCAGGTCGAGGCTGCGGAGGCCGGGAGTGGCCACTGCACTCCAGTCTGGGCGACAGAGTGAGACTCCAACTCAAAAAAAAAAAAAAAAAGTTTACTTATTTATTTACCCATTGATGGACTTACAGTTTGCTTTCAGTTTGAGACTATTGTGGTTAAAGCTGCTATAAACATTTGTACCCAGGATTTTTAGTGGACACGTTCGCATTTGTCTCTGGTAAATATGTAGAATTATCATTCTTCGGTCATATAACTATATGTTTAGCTTTATAAGAAACTGCCATTCTATTTTCCAAAATTCGGACTAAGTTTTATTTTCTTAAGTTTCTAGCATCCTTCCTTCAAGGGTAACCGTTGGCAAGGCTAAGGTTCTGCAGATGGAATATGACAGTTGTAAGGAAAAAATAGGACGTGCAGATTTGGTGGGAAGAAAAACACAGATGACATATGACGGTGTAGGTGCTGAGTATCTTCTGATCTGGCCTAACACACTATACTTTGAAGACACAAGTCAGGAGGAAATCAAGGAGGGGCACTTCTGCCTGTCAGCTACCATCTGCAAACACCAGTTTCTTCACTCCAGGCTCGACACTCCGGCTCAGCACTTGCCTGTCATACACACACATCTTACCACCATACACCATCCTGGCTCTGGGTTTCATCAAGGGAACTGAAAGAGTCATTCTAAAAAATGCAATGTGTGCCCAAAAAAAGCAATTATGCCTCTGCGACAGTATTAACAGTGTTCTCCGAGGATCTATAAAAGAAGGCAGGGCTCCGTGCCTCAGCCTGTAATCCCAGCACTTTGGGAGGCCGAGGTGAGTGGATTGCCTGAGCCTGTGGGTTCGAGATCAACCCGGGCATTGGCTAGACCTTGTCTCTAGAATAAATCAAAAATTAGCCGGGTGTGGTAGTGCACCCAGTAGTTCCAGAGATTTGGAAGGCTCAGGTGGACGGATCACCGGAGCCCAGCAGGTCGACGCTGGGGTGGCTGTGAGTGTACCACCACACTCCAGCCTGGACAACAGAGTGAGACTCCAACTCAAAAAAAAAAAAAAGAAAAGAAAAAAATCTTGCTCATATTATATTATTATCTTTTTCATCTGGCACTTTTCCTGAACCCAGCTAGAAATGGAAAAGCATGAGCCAACACACAATTTGGAAAATTGTTCATATTTGTGGGTGTTTCTACCTTGCCTGGAACCAGGATGTAGCAGAAGTCTTAAGATGTGAATGCGTTCTCCCTTGAGCTTTCCAAACCGATTTTGCAGTACTATTTTGCCAAGCATTATTGCCATCTAAAGCTCTAACCCCGCGTCTCCTGAGATACAATTTCAAGCAAGATGGGCCTACTTACATTAAATCAAAGATTCATGAAGATTGGGATGGAGAATGGAGAATGCTTCTCCGCTCCTGGTTGCTGACACAATCAAAACATTGTATGAAATTCATAAGTCAAGTGACTTCGGGGACAGGGGAAAAGGATTTAAGGAACAGATGAGCCTTGTCTCTGGAGATCTTAGAGCCCTAAATAGGTTCTCCAATCTCCCTGTGACTTGAAAGAGAAAATTAGCTCCTGTCCATGTGTCATTTTTGAAACTGGCAAGGGCTAGATGGGCTTCAGATAACTTAGTGATGATAGAGCCCTTTAAAATAACTTTTCACATAGTGGAAATATCACACTTGACAAGTAACTCTTCTGAAACACTGGTTGCAAGTCATACTTTAGTCACCACTCATGACCTATCATTTATGACTTGTAGACAAAGCTGTTTGTGAGTGATCTTGATGAGTTGGCTTAACAAAAGTTGAGCAAGTAACTTACAGGCCCATTGTTCATTAATTCCTTCTTCAACTATGTTAGAGATACAAGTTGTCCAGAATTTAATAATCATGGAATAATAGTCATAGACCTTATGAAAAAGGGATAAGCATAGAGAAATGAAGCCATTTAGAGTCTGTCGAAGAACAGAGTGAATTTTAAAAACAACCCTGTTTCATTAAATATTTATTTATTCAAGTTTAATATCCTTTGAAATGAATTTGCATTTTTAAAGAACAGAATGTGTATTTATAATACTTTATCAAAGAAATACCACCCCAAAAAGGTCACTTATATGCTATGACAATGTCAAGTAGAGCTCTGTTCTAAATTTGGCATGCTTGAGTATTCAGTTCTTTTTCCATAAATTACTCATGATAGCATCTTACCTTTACAATATAACATGGCTTTTGATCAAAGCCTTTTTGAAATATACCTTGTATTTCAAGCTTATTTATTCTGAACATACCCATTCTTAATTCTTATCAAAGAAATATGTGTAATACATTTCCTGAAAGTGCATAGAGTGAGAGAGATAAGAAATTAAATTTTTTGCTTCTGAAATACTTTAAACGTTTCATGATCTGTCATGCAAAAGCCGAACTTACAAACTTATAATTCCATTTTTTGACCAAAAAAACTCATTTAAAAAAAAATAAACCACACAATATGTTTCTAGAATATTTCCCTAGAATATTTTCTGTTTTATTATAGCAGAGCCACAACATGTTAGACTCTTGAGAGAATTTAAATATTGTTTAATTTAGTGCTCTGAAAGCTATGGCCCCTGGGGCAACCACTTTTATAAGTAAATTTTATTGGAACCCAGAAACACTAATTCATTTAAACAATGTTTATGGTTGCTTTCATGCTATGGTGACTGAGTTGAGAAGTTGCAACAGAGAACACAAGCTTAAAACAATTATTGCTATTTGGCCCTTTAATAAAAAGTTTGCCAAACAACAATTTTGTATACTTCCTACATTTTTCAAAAATCAAAACATTTTTGAGACAGTTCCAGTGAAATATAATTATCATATTATGAAATCTTATAATGCTAAAAATATGTGGTGGTTTGTTTTATATTAATATATATGCAGAAAGATTTCCTACAACCCTACGTGTTAAAATATGGTTGACCTGGTGTGCCCGATGGCAAAAGAACATTGCTTCTATGGTCTCTGATAGAGACTGAATGTAAAAGGCTCGAGGAAACTACAGTCACATAATATTTAAGGTATTGAAACATTATTTATAGAATCAAGTTATTGATCAGAAAAGAGTGAAGATATATTTTTTAAATTAGTCACATGCAATAAAAATCATCTCTCCCACCTTATTGTAAAATTACATTAAGGAGGTGAGATAAATCAACCACACAACTCTTCTTGTAATGCTTCTCTTTTTTTCAGTTTAGGAATGACAAAAAATAAAAATGAAGCATTTGGAAAAACTGGCAGCTTTCTCACAGGGCGACTGGAGCCACATTTACAGAAAGCCTACAAGAGCATTTGATTTTAAGGTGCCCTAAAGCCAAGAAATACAGGCACAGAATTTAACTTCAGGATACTTGTGAAGGACTTTCAATACCAAATAAATTTGTGGTAAAATCATATTGTCAGCCTCTGTGGAAAACAATGTGGCGATTCCTACAAGATCTAAAAATCGACTTCCCATATGACCCAGCAATCCCCATTCTGGGAATATACCCTGAGGAATTCAAATCACTCTGTGGAAAAGAAAGCTGCACAGGCATGTTTATTACAGCATTAGTCACAATAGCAAAAACATGGAACCAACCGTACTGCCCATTGAAAGTGGACTGGATTAAAAAAATCTAACACATGTACATGATGGAATATTATACAGCCACAAAGAAGGACAAAATTATGAACTTTGCAGCAACTTGGATGGACTTGGAGTCTCTAACGCTCAGTGATCTATCACATAAACAAAGAACTGAGTACCACATGTTCTCACTCTTAAGCGAACCCTGAACAATTCTCATGCTACTATAAGAAAGGGATTGGCAGTAGTAGGAAACTGCCAGGAGAGTGCGGGGCACACTTCAACAATAAGAGTACCTGATCTCAAACCAGGTGAAGTGGGAACCAAAGTGAGGCCCAAACTTTACCTGTACAATGATCATTTGTATACGTAACCCTGAATTGTACCTCGCATTCTATAATTTAATTTTTTTTTAAATCGCATTGTCATATCCATGAATGATGCTCCTTGAGTTGTGTAGTGCACAATTCATGTGAACGTAGGTGACAGTACTGGTTCTCACACTGTTACTCTAACAGCAAATTGAATAATAGGGCCTACTATAAATGTACAAAGTAATCACATATATAAGAGAACTGTTTGCATTACTAAACAATCATTGGTTCTTAATTGTGTTTCAATTCATTAAAATCAAGTTGTTATAAAACTACCTTACTATTTTCATCATCGTTACCACAATTCTGTCTTGCACCAATCTCACAATCTTCTCTTGAGTAATACAAAATATATTTCTAAATCCAAGTATATAATATTTTAAATAAAGACAGCTAGCGCCATTAATTTTTTATAATCTTGAATTTTTTTTTTCTTTTTAGAATTTTACTGAGGTAAAATTTATATGCAATGAAATGTACCTATTCTCAGTATTCTGTTTTATGAGTTTTGGCAAATGGGTACACCCTTGTGATCACCATCATAATCAAGTTACTGAACATTTCCAGCACCTCAGAAAGTTCTCTCTTACTCTTTTGCAATTGCCACTCCACATCCCCAGACAATAACTGGTTAGCTCTCAGTCACTGTAGATTAGATTTACCTAATAAATGGAACTCACACAAATGGAATAATATTATATATACTCTTTTATATATCTTCTTTCACTCTGCACATTTTTATTTTGAGATTCATCCACCTTGTTGCATATATCAGTATTTCATTTTATTGTGGATTTAGTCCATTATATGGACCACAATTTGTTTATCCTTCCCCTGTTGATGGACATTTGGTTGTTTCTAATTTGGGGCTATTATGAATAATTTAGTGCTAAACAATCATGTAAAGTCTTTTTTAGAACATATGTTTTCATTTCTTTTTGGTAAATAACAAAGAACAGAATTTCAGTTTTAAGTATTAATTTTGAATATGCATTTTACTTTTTCTGCCAGGGAACTCTATTCTCTAGTCTCAGTATTTTTTCACATCTATGTTCTGATTTGTATTAATATTTATTGAAATGCAATGGGATAAAAGTTAATGCATATGATATGATTGTGTACCTTGAAAACCCAAGAGAATCTGTCAAAGGCCTCCTTACATTGATAAAGGCCTTTGGCAAAGTCTCAGGATACAAAATAAATGTACAAAAGACAATTGCATTTCTCTACACCAATAATAAACAAACAGAAACCCAAATAAAAAACACAATTCCATTCACAATAGCCACCAAAAAAATGAAATACCTTGGCATCTTCCTAACCAGAGACGTGAAAGACCTTTACAATGAAAATTACAAAACACTGCTCAAAGAAATCAAAGCTGACATGAACAAGTGGAAAAATATCCCATGTTCATGGATCGGAAGAATCAACATTGTGAAGATGTCCACCTTACCTAAGGCAATCTACAAATTCAATGCAATACCCATTAAATTACCAACAACATTCTTCTCAGACCTAGAAAAAACAACACAGGAATTCATATGGAAACACAAACGTCCAAGAATAGCCAGAACAATCCTCAGCAAAAAAAACAAAGCAGGTGGTATCACAATACCAGACTTCAAACTTTACTATAAAGCTACAATCATCAAAACAGTTTGGTATTGGTACAGGAACAGGCATATAGATCAATGGAACAGAATTGAGATTCCAGAAGCAAAACCTCAATTTCTCAACCAACTCATCTTCGACAAAGCCCCCACCACCTACCACTGGGGAGAGGAGAACCTATTCAGTAAATGGTGCTGGGAAAACTGGCTGACCACATGCAGATTGAAACAGGACCCCTATCTATCCCCATGCACAAAGGTTAACTCCAAATGGATCAGAGACCTAAATGTAAAACCTCAAACCATAAGAACCTTAGAAAAGGAAGGAAATAGTCTCATGGAAATCGGAACTGGCATCCAATTCCTGTACAAAACCTGAAACCCACAGGTCATAAGAGAGAAGATAGACAAATGGGACTTTATTAAACTGACAAGCTTCTGCAAAGCCAAAGAAACCATCAAGAGAGCAGGGAGACAGCCTACAGACTGGGAAAAAGTATTTGCCAACTGTAGGTCTGACAAAGGCTTAACATCCTGGATCTACAGGAACTGAAACGTACTGAAAAGAAGAAAACAAAC
>NW_007247747.1:823931-841681 GCF_000164805.1 Carlito syrichta | reverse complement strand
TCATCAGGGAGATGCAAATCAAAACCACACTGAGATACCACCTAACTCCAGTCAGATTGGCAATTATCAACAACTCAAAAAATAACAGCTGCTGGAGAGGGTGTGGTGAAAAGGGAACACTTCTACACTGTTGGTGGGAGTGTAAACTAATGCAACCTCTGTGGAAAGCAGTGTGGCGATTCCTAAAAGCTCTAAAAATTGACCTTCCATATGACCCCACAATCCCCCTACTGGGAATATACCCTGAAGAACACAAATCACTCTATAAAAAAGACATCTGTACTTGTATGTTTATTGCAGCATTGTTCACAATAGCAAGAACCTGGAAACAACCATGCTGCCCATCAAAAGAGGACTGGATTAAAAAAATGTGGTACATATACATGATGGAATACTACGCAGCCATAAAAAAGAACAAAATCATGAATTTCGCAGCAACCTGGATGGAACTAGAGTCTATAATGCTGAGTGACCTCTCACAGAAACAAAGATCCGAGTATCACATGTTCTCACTCATATAATGGACCTTGAACATCCAATGTAATACTATAAGAAAATGACTGACGGTACTGGGAAACTATGGGGGGGAGGGGGATGGGATTAACAGTAGTAAATATCTGTCTGGGGATGGGAAAACACCTCTTATCAACAGGGTGCCTGAATGAAACGTAATTGTACACCTAACCCTTAACTGTACCCACAAAACCATAATAAAAAATATTGATTAATACAAAAAAAAAATTTAATGCATATACTAGTATATGGTCAAAATAGATTAAAAATGAGAAAGTATTTCCAAAATATCTGGTCTTTTTCTGTACATGTTCACCAAATAGCTTTGCTAAAATCTTCAGAACAAAATTCAAACCTAGAAGACTCTGATTTGCATGGGGTGTTTAAACATGATTCCTCCTTTATTTGGGAAAGATAACAAAACAAAAATGAGACTCAAGATGTTGTCCAAGTTCTGAACAGAAAAGGTCTACCCCAAGTGTAAAAGAAATGAAACCCTCTGAGCTTTCTGGAGTCATGGTGACACATTTTCTTGACCTATATGGTGTGAAATTCTACTCACTATAATTCTTGGCAAACAGAAAATAGAGTCTAACCAAGAGATATGTGAGAAGATAACATATAAATGTCTACTATCAAGATGACATGAGCTTAAAGGTCTAGAGTATGGTCTAGTTGAACATGAGTACTTTTAGAAAACCAGACAAATCCCTAAAACGTGAAACACGTTATGAGTCAACAAGAAAATAATGTACCAGGAATCAACAACAAATCATTTCTTACATGTTACAAATGTCAAAAACTGTGAAGGAAATAAGATTTTACCCCACTTGCAAGCTAACAAGCAACCCTGCCACAGTTTCATAGGTTCTGGCAAAAGACTTCCCCGGATAAGAGACAAAGGGTATTATTACTCACATCATTATTGGTAGTCAAAGTTTCCACATTTGTGCTGGTTTCCTAAGCTCCAACTCTACAAGGAAATATGAAGAAAACCCTATAGCACCAACCAGTCCATGCAGTAGGTTGTATTACAGGACAGAAATTCTGAATTTCAGGAATCCAAATATTTCATAATGAGTAGTAAGCCTTCCTGATATTTGCCTTTAAAGGAAATATTATCTTTATTATGTTAGACAATAAACAGACCTGTCTTTGCATGACAGAGAGAGAAAGGGTATGGTGAGAGAGAGGGAGAGAGGAAGGGAGGGAAGGAGAGAAGAAGAAAGGGAGACTATCTTTATTTTCCAAGACTCTTTACCATAAAAACATCCTTGAAAAGATAGTCCATGACCAGGCGCAGTGGCTAATGACTATAATCCTAGCACTTTGGGAGGCAGAGGCAAGAGGATTGTCTGAGCTCACAGGTACAAGACCAGTCTGGGCAACATGGCAAGACCTCATCTCCACAATAAATTAAAAAAACAAAATAAAATTAGCTGGGCATGGTGGCGCATGGCATAGTTCCAGCTACTTGGAAGGCTGAAGTGGAAGGATCACATGAGCCCAGCAGGTCAAGGCTGCAGAGGCTGTGAGCAGCGTGCCATTGCACTTCAGCCTGGGCAACAAAAGTGAGAGTCCAACTCAAAAAAAAAAAGAAAAGAAAAGATAGTCCAGAACAAAATAAGTCAGTACCTTTGCTCTAATATGCAGATATGTGAAAGACCCATGGAGAACTGCTTCTTAGCAAGGTCACTTGATTATTCATGATCAAATAATCTCTTATCAGGACCCTATAACGCATAAACCTGGACTTGCTTCAGAATTCCAGGGGCCAGCATTGTGCCCCAACCATTGGAATTCTCCACAATTTCCATGCTGCACCTTTACTACCACTGACAATCCTAACACCAAAAGATTGGCTGAATTGCATGGCCCAAGCAGTATGTAAGTGCACCTACTGCAGTCTAGACCTACCCTGGGCTCAGATCAAAACTAATAGCTTTTCATGCCACTAGGTATATAAGCTAGAGTTCCTGGGCACAAAATCTATTGCCATCAGAACCCAAAGATGCCTACCAGACTATTTTGTGGTAGGAGAGGCAAGATGTAGCAATTTGTCTTTTACTTGGGAGAGAATATTCTAGCACGGCATAGCCCTGCTAGAATAGACTAGTAAATCCTTTAAACTTTCACAGAATCTATGTAGAATTTATCTCCCACACACCCAGGCCATGGGCACACGAGCCACTTCTTGCTCGCCCTGTCCAGTCATCAATGCAATGCAGTGAGGCATTCTCAAAATGCAACGAGTGGTTTGAGTGGTCCTCTAAAACAATCTCAAATCCCAAAGTGAGGTTGGGGACTGGGGCAGAGATTGGCTTCATCATTAAAAATGAAAGGAGACAGGAGTTGTGGTCCCTCTCACATCTCCATTTAATGTGTCAGTCTGGTCCCCACAGAAAACAGGTGAATCCTGGGAAATGATGGAGACTACCTCTTACTTAACCATGGAGTAGCCATGTTCACAGCTAAGCCTTCCACAGTATGGTAGAATTTACCCCAGAAGCCAGGGACCTAATGTTGGTGCTACTCCAATTGCCAGGTATGCCAGTTCCAGTTATACACTCAGGAACTAGAGAAATAAACCACAGTGCGAGGGCCTGCTGCTGAAGTTGGGCCAGTGTTCTACATAATGCCTGGCTCTGTTGGACTCCCCACCACCACCCCTAAAAGGGGAACAACTGTGATTTGTTGTTGTTGTTGTTGTTGTTGTTGTTTTAGTTAGGGTGTCACTCTGCTGCCCAGGCTGGAGTGCAGAGGCATGATCATGGCTCACCACAACACTGCAGCTTTGACCTCCAGGAGTCAGGCAATCCTTCCACCTCAGCCTCTCAAGGCTCACACTACCACACCTGACTGATTTGTGATGTTTTTTGTAGAAACGAGGTCTTGCTATGTTGCCTAGGCTGCTCTTGAACTCCTGGCCTCAAGCAATCCTCCCAACTCAGCCTCCCAAAGTGCTGGGATTACAGGCATGAGCTACTGCACCTAGTGGCCAACAGTGATGTTTTTAATCTCTAGAGATCATTGTTAACTCAGAACCCTGTGTCTCATAACTCTTCCAAACTTGGCATGCACCTGAGTAAACACCCATAGTTCCTGCTGAGGAAGGATCAGAGAATCATGTGTGTCCCTATTTGCCATGATGCTGAGGGTCCTTCCTCTCAGAGACAAAGCCATCTTGTCAGTCAATGGATTCAGGATCTGAAAACTGGATTCAGATTGGAAATCAAGCAAAAGATCACAACTTTTTTTTATTTTTTTTTTGAATTGGAGTCTTCACTCTGTACCCAGACTGGAGTGCAGTGGCATGCTCCCACCACCGCAACCTCGACCCGCTGTGCTCCAACGATCCTTCCGCCTCAACCTTCCAAGTTGCCGGAATTACAAGCGTGCGCTACCACGCCCGGCTAATTTTTGATTTACTGTAGAGATGAGGTCTTGCCAAGTTGCCCGAGCAGGTCTCAAACCCGCCGGCTCAGGTAATCCACTCACCTTGGCCTCCCAAAGCGCTGGGATTATAGGCTGAGCCACTGAGCCCGGCCAGATCATAACTTTTTATTGAGGAGATTACCCTTAGACCCATGCTTAACGGTTCTTGATATTTTTGTTTTGTTTTGTTGTTTTAGTTACAGATGTTAAGCAACCTTCTACACGTACACAGATCACAATTTAGGCAGACTCAGTGATTCCTATGAAGATTTCCGCAGTTCTTTCTCTGCTTAGCTTTCTCCTATTTTCTACTTCGTCCTGCATATTCAAGCCACCTCTGTCTCCTCTACCTCCAGTCTATTTCTCGCCTCAACTCAACAAGAACAGTATGCTTTACATGAGATCTAAAAGAAGACTTCAGACACAAAGCTCACCTTGTGTGTTTCTCTTGCAATGAACACAGATCTGTGCTCCCTGCTGTCTAATGTCTGACAGCAGATGTCTCACATATTTTGCCCAGCGTTTCAGTTGTTTATTATGAGAGATTAAATTCAATCCTAATTATTCTGTGGCTGGAAGTAGAAAGTCTAGTCTTTTTAAAAGACTTTAAAAAATAGCTTAATAAAGTGATTTTATAATTTAAATGATCAATCTAAAATGCTGGCATTCATCCAATGGATTCATGACAAGGACATTATAATACGGTATTTTTCAAATTGTTATGGTAATCCTCTACACTAACTTATTTCCTCGGTCTTACCTAATTCCTTATCCAATCCTGAACTATACAAGAAACCTACATTCACAAATTTCATGGGGTTCAAGTTACCTGAGTAGACTGTAGTGTTTCTCCCCAAGTTATTTTTTTCTTTCAACAATTTTTATTTAATAAAGTTTTATTGAGTCAACTCTACTCCAGGAACAACATGTGGTTCTCGTGGAACTCAGTGATCCTCCCAATATATTCTGATACCCAAATAGACAGTCACTGTTAGCCTGTCTCCATTTCCCAAATCTCATTTGCCAGTCTACATTTCTTTTCCTTAGTTCTAACTGGTTATCTCTGACACAGTTTGAGCTCTTTACGTTTGTAAAGAATTAATCTCCAACCTGAGTAGCAATGCATTTTGTTGATATTCTGAAAGCCTTACATTCTTTTTTTTTCTTTTTCTTTTTTCTTTTCTTTTTTTTTTTTTTTTTGAGTAGGAGTCTCACTCTGTTGCCCAGGCTGGAGTGTAGCGGCACGCTCATGGCCACCACAGCCTCGACCTGCTGGGCTCAGGTGATCCTTCCGCCTCAGCCTTGCAAGTAGCTAGAACCACAGGTGCATGCTACCACACCTGGTTAACTTTTTTGATTTATTGTAGAGACAAGTTGCCCAGGCTGGTCTTGAACCCCTGGACTCAGGCAATCTTCTCACCTCTGCTTCTCAAGGTGCTAGATTATAGGTATGAGCCACCGTGCCTGGCACATTCTTTCTTTCAACCTCTCTTTTCTAGGTCTGAGGCCATTTCTCACCTTCTCTGCCCTTAGGAGTAACAGCAGAGCACAGTCTGCATTTGATTTCTGGCTCTATCACTTATGTAAACTTAGGTAGAATACTTAACTATTCTGCATCCCTGTCCTTATCCAGAAATGATAATATTGGTATCTACTTTGAAAGATTATGTTCCAGATTCAGTTTATAGATACATAACACTTAGAAGACTACCTGACATACAGTAAACACTCAATAAATAATAATGACTGTTATTATTTTTTAGACTCATGAAATAACCTGGCTTCCAATTCTCTGATCACCATATGATTCTACATTACTATATGCTATGCCTCAGTCGTAAGTTTGCATGCTCTAAGTTTCAACACATTTGGAAACAAAATTCATACTTGGGTCCTTTTAAACTTTTGGCCCAGACTCCTATGGCCCTCTTCAAGGTGACTGTCTACAGCCTGGTCACTTTACCCTGTCGCTGACTCCTCCATTTTCAGCTTGCTCTGTACTGGTGGCCAGCCCTGTGTCTCCAAGGGACCGGTACCACTTCTGTCATGAGACAAGCCAACATGTAGCAATAATGTTCACAAGGCCACCATAAAGCAAAGCTTTGGATTCTGAAGAGGCAGGTAGGGCCTCACATTGCCAGCTGTAATTGTATGCATAAAAAAAAAAAAAAAGATAAGAATAGAGAATAGGAGGTGACAGGCAAAAACAAGCAAAGGCTTGTATATTTGTCCCTAAAAGGAAAATGAAGTAAGGAAAGAATTCATCATGGTCGGAGCATGTTCTGAGAATATGGTGCAGCATGCAATAGATATCTCCATAAACTAAACTGTAATCATACAATCTGTACCTAAGAGAAGAGATCCTTTTGAAAATCGCATGAATTTAGAGCATGACTGTAGCTAAAATTTAAAGTCTGTATACCCAAATTAGTAAAATAAATCAGTCTTATTTTATTAACAAAACGGATATTTATAACCCAAGTATAAGGCACTGACTTCTGCCTCAGCTGAAGGAATTATAAGTTAGTAATGCATCTTATAAATCAAGTGCATGAACCATTCATCTTCTCCTGAGATTTTATATCAGTCATGTTCGCAAAGCAGTTGCATGACTTGGAAACAACTCCCTGGATGAATAAATCAGCCACTTCCAGATATATGAATAAGTAACATGACCCATAAATCACATGACTACATGCTCTGGCTTCTTCCATCAGAAACTTTTATTCATAATTGAAAACTTGAAAACACTTATTGTGGACAATTTACTAAACACCCATCCCAAATTCCCATAGTACTATAAAATGATATGTATAAGAAATAAAAAAGTTTTCCTATGCCGAATAGTGTTTTTCACTAAACAGCAAATTGATATGTTTGCCAGGGTTAGCTAGTATCTGTTCTTGTAGTAACATCTCATTGTCCCAGTATTTAAAGGGGGGAAAAAAACTGGTTTTCCTCTTCTATACTCTCACAACAGCCTCTGGTCACCAAAGTGGACAGATTTTGGTGTGCAAGTCTCTGAGACCAGTTAGGTGTGTTACAATTCAATTTAATCCTCTTGCTAACTGGGATCAGCGAAGACCCCAGAGTTTAAGGGCTCAGTCCCACAAGACTGCCCCCACTTCAGATGCCAGCCACAAGCTGTAGGTTCCCAGGTAACCTACTTGCCAATCACAAGTAGTGGGTAATCTGGGAACCTTACCTACAACGTTACACTTGGTCACAAATCAGTTTCCCACTAACCTCTTCTCTATTCTATAATTTGCTAGAGCAGCGCACAGAAGTCAGAAAAGCACTTTACTTACTCTTACCCATTTTTATTATAAAAGGGTATAACTCCAGAACAGTCAGATGGAAAAGATGCGTAGGGAAATGTATGCAGGATGTGTGGGAGGTTTGCATACTCTCTTGGGACACACTACCCTCCAAGTGTTCAGCAACTAGGAAGCTCCCCAAATGCTGTGCTTTTGGGGTTTTATGGAGGCTACATTAAGTAAGCATGATTGATTAAATCCTTAGCGGTTAGTGATTAACTTAACTTTCAGTCTCTCTCTGGACCCCAAAAGTTCCAAACCTCTATTCACAGGTTTGGTTCCCCTGGCAACTAGCTCACATCCCGAGGCTAGCCAGGAGCCCCAGCCAGTTGTCTCATTAGCATACAAAAAGGCACGTATTGTTTTGCAATGTCACAGTCCTATATGGAAAATTACAGTCAAGTACAACTCACTTGTTCGCAATCATTCCTTTTAAATGATGTCTCTTGAGATATATAGATATAAATGTATCAACTATTGGAAATTATTTCTTTGGGAGAATGTTTTGGAAAACAGGTAAGGCAATTTAATTGTAATTTTTAAAAATGTAAACATTAACCTAGATAATGATGTTAGGGCAATATACTAATCTGCCAAATAGTGCATGTAAATTTTATTAGTATAATCATGATTTCATAGCTTTTTGTACCTTTAATAGTCTCACAGTTTTGTTATAGTAACTATCACCATTTTATAGATGAAAAAAATATGTAAGATAATTAAAATCCAAAGTTGCGTGTTCAATTCAATTCTCATTCAGGTTTCCTGTCTTCTATTTCTGCATTCTTTGTTTCACCATGTTGCCTTTTATATATTCTCCTGCTACTAGAAAAACATGAATAATTTTTCATCTTTCTATGAGTGTATAAAATTTACTGATTTCAGTTAAATTTCATTCATTTAAGCTTAAAATTTACTAATTTAGACTTACGTCTACAGGCTTAGAGATGTCACCCATATTCTAAGCACTTACCAACTGCTAGTTTTTAGTGGTGTAATAATAGTAAAATATTTATTCATATAACATCATACATGTGCTATGAGCTGAAACTTGGATTTTACATTTGTAAAGACAAATTCCTTATTTATGCATGCATTTCTAATTCATTACAATTTTAACAACTTTTGTCATTGAACTAAGACCATCATTGAATGGTAGAATTTCATACATCTCCTAACTACAATTCACATGACTGCATAATCACAAATTACTGATAATTTTAACTCTATCCAAATATAATCACACATGCATCAGGCACTCTATGAGGAATGTCAGGGTACTCACAGTGCTTGTCCCTGACTTAATGTGGGTAAAAGTTCAAATACTTCTACTTCTCATTATCAAAGGTAGCTTATATAAAAAGAGAAATTAGTTTTCTGTCTTCATAAAGAGTACAATATTCAGTGTATACCAAAAGAAGCACTAATTAAGTCGTTTTTACTTATTGGCTTGGACCTTAGTTTGACTTGAACCATTCAATTTTAGTTACAGATTTTTTGCATTAGAACTGTTGTTTTAATTAGCTCACAGTCTGCATTTTGACAACTCTTTCCTTCTCGTGCCAGTTATACTTTGGGAAAGAGAAAGTGAAAATTATACTACAGAATTCACATATCAGCTTTAAAATATGGACATTTAGAGTGAGATTCTTCTTGAGTTGCTGCTCAGTAACTGCTAAAGAAGAATAATGATGCCTCCTTCACACCTTTGGACTGGCCGATATGACACAGTCATTAAATTTTGCTTAGTTAGCATAATTATACAAGATTTAGCATGTTTCTTCAGTTTATCAACAGAGTGAGTCACTTGGGAACTGTATAGACATTGTGATGCCGTGGAAGATTGCTGGTTAAGAAGAGATAATTTGATATTATTTTCAGTTAAGGTGGTGTTTTTCTGACCTTGGGCATGCCAACTTTTTCTATCTTTAACTTGAAGTTTAGATTCCCCCTTCATGGTACTTGAAAACATTGTGAGCAAGCATGAATAAAATGGATGTGCTTTGAGCTCCTCATGAGAATATGTGAGATGAGACTATGTAAATCCAAAAGCTTGTGACTGAGTCCTGAGAGGGTTTGGGGCTTCAAGATTCCGCTTGGTATTCATGATCAGGAAGGAATAACCTATATTAGCAGTTGGGAACTCACTGGTTTTAAGATTTCTTGAGTAAATTATGGCATTCACATCAAACCTGCCCCATGGATAGTTTTGCAATTCTTTCTTAATTCCTATTGTTATTTTCTCGGTTATGAAAACACACATGTGGTGTTTATCTTTGTCAGACCTATTCGGTAAATGCAGTTTCCCAGTATGATGATCGCTATTGTGGAATTTCTGTGAAATTCTTAGATTTGATGAAGTTCATGGAGAACTTCTACTCAAGTTGAAACATGCGTGACCGCTTTGCTACGCATATAATAAATCCTTAATATATGCCAGTTGTCACCAAATATAATACTAAGTTGAAGCGTTCTTTAAAACAATAACAATATTAGAAAGTTATTAACAAAGTCATATTTTGATGAAATATCACCAAACCTCATGCTTTATGATATCTAGGCATTCTGACATCTATAACAGGATTGTATTTCTTGGTACCCCATCCACAGCCCCCTTCAGATACACCCCAAGAAACAGACAGCAAAATCATCGTTTGTTACTCCATCCTGTCCATCTGGTTTTCAGATGGAAGCAAAAAGATCCATAGTATTTGGAAATAGCTATGGTGGCCTGCGTAGCATGTTATAATGCAATTACAAAACCAGGATTTAATATCCACATTTCTGTTTGAACCAATACTAAGTGGATCCTGGAAGCCACATTCTCCACAGTCTCTCTATTCTCCACAGTCACTCTATTATCACCTCTTCTACTTCATTATTCTTTCTTTTTTGAGTTGGAGTCTCACTCCGTCGGCCAGGCTGGAACGCAGTGGCACACTCATGGCCACCCCAGCGTTGAGCTGCTGGGCTCCAGTGATCCTTCTGCCTCGGCCTTCTAAGTAGCCGAAACCACAGGCAGGTGCTACCACACGCGGCTAATTTTTTATTTATTGTAGAGATGAGGTCTCGCCAAGGTGCATGGGCTGGTTTTGAACCTGCGGGCTCAGGCAATCCATTCGCCTCAGCCTCCCAAAGTGCTGGGATTACAGACTGAGCCACCGAGCCTGGCCTCATTATTCTTAAAGTACTTCAGGAGTGCAAGAATAGAATTAAATTCCATGGAATGCTCTTCATCATCCAACAAAGTACATTGCAGCATCATCTTTAAGTCTTTGACCTTTTCCCAGTGAAAACATTCCCGGCCGGAAGGAAGGAAGGAAGGAAGGAAGGAAGGAAGGAAGGAAGGAAGGAAGGAAGGAAGGAAGGAAGGAAGGAAGACAGACATTTCCCTTGCCAATACTGAGTCACCCTATGCTTTTACACTGAATTTGTTTTTCTTGGGATGCCTGCCTGAGACAAAAGGGGAAAAGGAAAATGGAGAAAAATTTTTTTTTTGTTTTGTTTTTTGAGTTGGAGTCTCACTTTGTTGCCCAGACTGGAGTGCAGTGGCCGCTCCCGGCCACCAGCCTTGACCTGCTGGGCTCTGGCGATCCTTCCGCCTCAGCCTTCCAAGTAGCTGGAACTACAGGCACGCGCTACCATGCTCGGCTAATTTTTTGATTTATTGTAGAGATGAGGTCTCGCCTGCCCAGGCAGGTCTCGAACCCACCGGCTCAGGCAATCCACTCACCTCAGCATTCCAAGACGCTGAGCCACCGAGCCTGGCTGAAAATTTTTTTTTAAATGGACCATTAAGCAAGGCAGCATAGATCCAAGAAAATCCTCAGAAGAACCTAAGAGCATGTGTCAGTTTTGAAAATTTGAAAACTATTCATCAAATATATTTTCATAATAATATTAATGTCTTAAGAAAAGTTTGACAGAATTCCAGGATAGATACTTTGGAGTCAACAGCACTGTCCCAGTTCTCCCTGCTTCAGATTCTTGATAGGATTGTACTTCTTGACTCTTTACGTTTGCTTGGGATCACGTAATAGTCTGGCAAACAAGGTGTGAGCAAAAATGAAATGTGTCACTTCTGGCCTTTGATGAGACTCTCCAGAGTGGTCTTTTCCCTCTGGTAAAAAATGCAATATTAATAATGTTGGTTTTTTAATTATGAGTGTCAAGGAGCATGGATAAGAAATCAACCTTTACCATTCTAAAACACTGATATCTGGGGTTGCATTTTACAGCACATGGCCCATGTTATTCTGCCTGTTATAGATTTCCACCTTTGTTAAGAATAATTAAAGTATAGTCCTCAGCAAGCACTTTCCAATGCTTTGAGCAACTTTCAATCTGTATTTGCTCTAGTTCTTAACTCACTATTTCAGCTCACTATTTCAGTTCTAGAAATGCCATGATCAATTAATTATTGCCAAAAATAACTGCAGACCAAAGCACTTCTATTGCCACCTTGGCTCTGTAATACAGTAACTACTACAATCTTGTCCCTTTTTATTAAATGCTGCAACTTTGCCTCTGTTACCCAGGGATTCTATAACCCCTATTGAAATCAGTCTGTTTCAGTGTCTCCATTTGTTACCTTTATCCTTGGCCTAAAGAGAACAGGCACTACAGGACTTTGACTGGCGTATTTATCAGAGATTTATCAGTTCTGTGTTGAGAGGAGTATAAACCAGGATCTCTTAGAAAACAGAATTAAGGGATGACTGAGCCAGTCACCTGTAAAGGAAATTTCACTTTAGTCATCCTATTTCAGTAAGACTTTGGATTTTTTTTTTTTCCTGCATTATGCTAAGGGAATTCTGACATCCCAGGTTCATTCATCACAGGCCAATACTGAGTCCAAGTTTTAATCAACCCAATGATAACATTTAGAATCATTCCCAGCTGCTCAAACTAGAACTCTAAATCAAGAATCTTGTTATGTTATCCCATG
The DNA here is from genome assembly GCF_000164805.1 of Carlito syrichta. Taxonomy (NCBI): domain Eukaryota; kingdom Metazoa; phylum Chordata; class Mammalia; order Primates; family Tarsiidae; genus Carlito; species Carlito syrichta. The sequence continues at coordinate 829,468 of NW_007247747.1, read as the reverse complement.
TTAACAAATACAAGCAAAAGTCTGTAAAAATATATTTTCCCATCCTTGTCTAGAATCTCAGAGTCCATTTTCATAAATACTCCCCAGATTTTTTTGTTAATATATTAGCAAAATCTTACAGTTATTTTTGGTGTGGAATCTCATTTCTTCTGGTTTAGTTTGTAATTGGCTCCTTAGAGCACATTGAAACCTGACACTGGTCTGTAGGTCTTGAGGTAAGAAAATGGAAATAGGCATATTGAAATGAGAAGAATGTGAATCTCCTTGCAAGGTAACTATTGCACGTGAGGCATTTACTAGGTCATCAGGCAAGAAAGAACAAGACACATGAGCTAGAGGAAAAAAATTGCATCTGTTAGCATAGGAGGCAGATTGATGTGGAAGGTTCAGGTAACTCATAGTTGTTCAATTCACCAAGTGCCATTGATTAACTCTCCAGAGTCTTCTCATTTCCAATAATTGCTTTACATTTTACTCAAGAGAAATACTGTAGCCATGAATTTGATCTACAATATAATTCAACTACCCTGTTGTAGTGAGTTTGAGGTATTTGGAGACTGATTACAGAAAAAAAAGACAATGAAATAACAGTAACACATGAGCTTTAGCTGGGCAACACTTGGACAGGTTTGTTGGGGCAGAAAGCCCTAATAACATGAGAACATTCAGAGACTACAGCACAGGGACCACTATCCAGAATGAGAAGAGAGCAAGATAACTCCCAGGAGAGAAAGAGAGACAAAGAGATTAGAAAAGAGGCTTATATTTTAGGTATAATATTCAGGAATCCAAAGGGCAGTCTCTGGGGAGTCCAATATCGCCAAAGAACAGCAATGGTCTAGCATCTTTTATACTCACGGGGTTTCTTATCTCTGTCTATCAAATGTTGGCTACAGTTTAATGGGGTAGAGAAAGCAGATACTTTATAAATGGTTAAAAATTTGCATAGTAGGTATATGTTTAAAATAATATACACCTCAGACCATTATAAAGAAGTAATCAATGTAGGGACAACATACAGAGGCCATCTTTACCTCATTTATTATAACATCTGGAAATCAGAAAGCTTCTGAATTTTCAATTCTTCAACTCTGCTGGTAAAAGAGATAGGATTTCATCTTAAGGCAATCACAGAAATTTCTTGGTTCCCTGGTGATATTTTGATATATTCAAAGCTCTCCAGTGCAATTTGAGGTAGCCGTTCCACCCACATAGTTTTTTTATGCCTGAATTTTCATTAATGGACTATCACAGCAGTCACTCCATCTAGATAGCTTTGTCTTCAGTAGGACTTCATTCTAGGATCACCGCAAGAGACCTTTTAAATGTTTTACCACTGCTTGTCACAGAAACATATTCCATCTCTTAATGATAACAGGACCCTGATCACATAGTCAACCAAAGATTTACATTCCTTTAAATATTGATTGCCTGCAGCCATTTGATGAAGCAATTATTGTTTGACTCAATTTCACCTACACATAGACAAGGCAATTCTGCTCTAATCTGAATGTTTGTGTTCCCCTGAAATGTTATGTTGAAATCCTAGCCCCAAGGCAATTATATTAGGATTTGAGCCTTTGGGAAATGATTAGATCATGAAGGCAGAAGCCTTATTGGTGAGATTAGTGCCCTTATAAAGAGGCTTATGAATTTCATTGGTCCCTTTCACTGTGGAACAACACAATGAGAAGGCAACTTTTATGAGTCAGAAAGTGAGTCCTCACCAGACACTGAATCTGCTGGCACCCTGATCTTAGACTTCCCAGCTTCCAGAACTGTGAGAAATAATTTTAGCTGTTTATAAGTGACCCAGTTTATGGTATTTTTTATAGCAGTCCAAACAGACTAAGAAAAATTCATTCTAGTTAATTCAAGAAGATGAAATTTAATATAAGTTGTAAAGGAGCAAGCTTTACACTAAATTCTGAGAAAAAACTCTAACTTTCCAGAATCCTCTATCATAAGGACACTGATAAAGAAAGTTGCAGACTCTGAATACCATTGCTGCTCTGAAATATAACACCATATCACTTCTGCCATGACTCAGGACAGAAAAAAAAATGCTTCACCCCCTCTCTCTCTTGACATGACATAGTTTCTAATTAAAACTTTTCGGAAATTGCATCTGATTCTTTCGTTTATTCATTTAATTATATGTTCGGTCTTACAATAGTGACTGTATACTTGATTATTACTCAAGGTATTGAGGATACAGCAGTGAACAAAACAAACAAATTTTTTTTTATAGAAGCAGGCAACAAACAAAATTTTTATATAGTGGGCCATATGGTAATACATGAGTTAAAGAAAATTACGAGAGGATAAGGGGGAGGAACAGTGTTAGGAAAGGAGGGATTATTATTCTAAATGCTTCTATCAAAGAAAGCCTCAGTGATGTGTAGTAATTAAGGTAACACTTGGAAGAGACGTGAAAGAAGAAAGCTAGCAAGCCATAACAAGATCTGGGAAAAGAGAAGAATATGTTCAAAGGCTCTGAGCTAGGAATGTGCCTGGTATGTTTAAGAAACAGCAAAGAAGTTCAGTTAAAAAGGGGCAGAGTGAGCAAGAGAGTGAGTGGAAGAGCATCAGGTGAGAGTGGTAGTCAGTGGTTTGTATTACACAGCACATTTTTTTTTTTTTTGAGTTGGAGTCTCACTCTGTCGCCCAGACTAGAGTGCAGTGGCCACTCCCGGCCACCGCAGCCTCGACCTGCTGGGCTCCGGCGATCCTTCCGCCTCAGCCTTCCAAGTAGCTGGAACTACAGGCGCCTGCTACCACGCCTGGCTAGTTTTTGATTTATTGTAGAGATGAAGTCTCGCCAAGTTGACCAGGCGGGTCTCGAACCTGCGGGCTCAGGCAATCCACTCACCTCAGTCTCCCAAAGTGCGGGATTACAGGCTGAGCCACCGAGCCCGGCTACATAGCACATTTTAAACCTATCTAAGAACTTTAACTGTGTTTTTGCATGAAATAGGAACACACTGAGAAATTTCAAATAAAAGAATAACATGATTTGGCAGAGATTTGAATAATTTTATTCTAACTGTTCTGTGGAGAATAGACCAGTAGGGTCAGCAAAGGAATAGAGAAATACAGAGGCTGCAGTAATCCCATCAAGTAGTCACAACGCATTGGACCAGGATAGCGACAATGAAGGTGGTAAGCTGTCAGTTTCCAAAAGTATTTTGAAGGTGTTCTATAGGATTTGATGTCAAATGTAAGAGAGCATGACAAGTCAAGAATGACACCGATATTTTTAGTCTGATGAACTAAAAGGATAAAATTATGATTAACTTAGATGATGAGGACAGAAAGTAGAGCATGTATAGAGTAGTAGAAATATTAAAAAGTTCCACTTTGGATATGTTAAATTTTAGCTATATAATAGACATTCAGTAGAAATGTTGAGTTGGTAGCTGGACATATAATTGGAGATCATGGGAGATGGCAAGGCTGGAGATAGAAATTTGAGATTTATCAATATATCAGAAATGTTTAAACCCACGAACTAGATAATATCACTTAGAAGTAGAGATAGAAACCGGGCTCGGTGGCTCAGCCTATAATCCCGTGCCTTTGGGAGGCTGAAGTGAGTGGATTGCCTTGAGCCCACGGGTTCGAGACCCGCCTGGGCAGCGAGACCTCATCTCTCCAATAAATCAAAAAATCAGCCGGGCGTGGTAGCACATGCCTATAATTCCGGCTACTTGGAAGGCTGAGGCGCAAGGATCGCTGGAGCCCAGTAGGTCGAAGCTGCGGTGGCCAGGAGCGGCCACTGCACTCCAGTCTGGGCGACAGAGTGAGACTCCAACTCAAAAAAAAAGAAATAGAGATAGAGAAGAGACCCAAGAACTGAGTCCCTAGGTACTGTAAGGTTTAGCATGGAACTGGAGGAGAACCTAGCAAACAAGACTAAGCAAGACAGCAAGCGTGAGTAACTTTCTGAACACTAAGAAAAAACCATGTTTCAAGAAGAAGCGATATGCTAATGACGAGTCAGATAAAACAAGAACAGTGAATTAACCATTGGATACAGCTGTGTTGAAATCATTGACAATTTTTAAAATTTAGATGAATTATGGTTAGAAAGCTTGATTAGAGCAGACTCAAGAGAGAATGGAAGCAAAAGGAACAATCGACAACAAATGTAGACAACTCTTTCAAGGAGCTAGAGCCAAAGGAGCTGTGGGTCAAACAAGTTTTAAAAATAGGAGATATTGCCGGGCTCGGTGGCTCAGCCTGTAATCCCGCGCCTTTGGGAGGCTGAGGTGAGTGGATTGCCTGAGCCCGTGGGTTCGAGACCCGCCTGGGCAGTGAGACCTCGTCTCTACAATAAATCAAAAAATCAGTCGGATGTGGTAGTGCATGCCTGTAATTCCGGCTACTTGGAAGGCTGAGGCGGAAGGATCGCCGGAGCCCAGCAGGTCGAGGCTGCAGTGGCCAGGAGTGGCCACTGCACTCCAGTCTGGGCAACAGAGTGAGACTCGAACTCGAAAAAAAATTAGGAGATATTATAGCATGTTTGGATTCAGAAAAAATAATTTGTATAGAGCAAAAATTTGGTTACGGTAGAGAGAAAAAGGAACAAAAGTAAAAGGATATATTTGAGGAATCAAAAGGTCACAGAAAACAAGTGAAATTCATCTAAGCTAACGGGAAACAAGAAGAGTTTATGATGGTGCTGTTTGGAAAATATTCTCTGATTGCTCATATTTATTCAGTAAGTTAAGTGAGAATAGGAGAGGGGATTGGGTGATATTTCTGAGGGTTGATAAAAGAAATTATATAATACCCCATCTAGATTAGAGTGAATAGAATGATGAAATGCAGGATTGCAAGGCAGCTCAGGAGCACAGTTGAGGTTAATAGTCATAAATTTAAATAAGAGTAGCCAGCGTGATTGTTTGATTTCTGCAACTATTTTTACTGCTCAAGTACTGCAAGAGTATGAAGACAGTTGTATTTAACCAGCATTAGCACTGTTTCAACTGATTAAGAAAGGTTAAGAGAAGTTGAAGTCATAAACAAGTGTGTGCTCAGATTGACTATGGTAATAGTTAATTGATAGGATAATTAGATTTTGATCCTATATTAACTATAATAGTAAATTGATAGGATCATTAGATTTTGTCTAAGTTGTATGAGATGCTTACAATCATGATAATAGAAGCAATGTGCTAAAAAGGTGTGTTTGGAAGTTCTTTGGAACTGTGAAACCAAGTATACTGAAAGTTACCTACAAGTATATTGAAATCACTTGAGTTATGAAATATATTGTATTAGAAGGAATGACAAGAAAGCCAGAAGCTAAAATCATCAAGCAATGTCAGGAGTGACTCCAGGGTCTAAGAATGGCTACCACAAAGAGAGATGGTGGGTAATATATTTTGGAAAATGGAATTCTAAAACTTGAGAGGAAAATCTTCAAAGAAGCCTGCAAAAAAATAATTTTAAGCTTTCTGGCCTTTGTACACTGGAATGGGTTTGAAACAAATGTTAGTATGCCAGTCCAAGTGTTCATCACAAAGCCAACT
>NW_007247747.1:771202-823911 GCF_000164805.1 Carlito syrichta | reverse complement strand
TATATATTAGAGTTTTAAATAGAATGTTGGCATATAGCTTTATTCATATTGTCCATGGGTCCATAATCCAGGAAACTTTTACAAATATTTATAAATATTAAATTTAATTAAACATTAAGTGAATGTCTATTTGCTACTGTTTTTAGAATTGAGTCCCAAAGATGTGTAAGACCGAATTTTATTTATTTGTTTGTTTTGAGTCGAGGTCTTACTCTATCACCCAGGTTGGAGTGCAGTGGCATGATCACCACTCACTGTAACCTTGACCTCCTGGGCTCAGGTGATCCTTCTGCCTCAGCCTCATAAGTAGCTGAGACTACAGATGTGGACCACCACATCCAGCTAATTTATTTTATTTTATTTTATTTTATTTTTTTGTAGAGACAAAGTATCACTATGTTGTTCAGGCTGGTCTTGAACTCATGGACTTAAACAGTCCGCCCACTTCAGCTCTCTAAGAACTGGGATTCCAGGCATGAGCCACTGCCACCAGTGAATCTTTATCATTAAGCTTTAGACCTAGATTCTCATAAGGTAGAGGTCAAGATAATTGTGATAGAAAAATTCATATTACAGGGTCAATTTGAATAAGTGCTAGTTGGAACAGCAGAAACATGCTATAGAATTGCAACTGAAGAAGTTATTTATTATAAACTGATAGTTCAAGAAGCCTTTATGGAGGAAGTAACCTTGAATCGGACCTCAAAAAAAAGCAGAGGTTCCTATAAAAAAAAGAACAATCCAACCTCAAGAAATGATATCTTTTAAGTCACAAGAGCCTAGAATTTATTTATTTTCTCCAGGAAGACAATAAACATAATATGACTAAATTCAAGAGTTCATTAAAAAATGTAGTAGGAGTTTCTTATTGGCCCATTTCAGGAAGCATTTGCAATACTATACCAGTTTATTTCTACAGGCAGTGGGAAATTATTGAGGAACACTTGAGACTACAAGTCACAGGGATTATTACATTTGGAGAAAAGCACAAAAGACCCTAAATGGTCAAAAAATATCTGCAGAAAAAAAAGTTGAAAGCATCACACTACTTGACTTAAAAATATGGTACATATTGGACATGGTGGCTCATGCCTATAATTCCAGCACTTTGGGAGGCCAAGACCAGAGCATTGCTCAAGATCAGGAGTTTGAAACCAGCCTGGGCAACGTAGTAAGACTATGTCTCTACAAGATAATTAAAAATCAGCCGGAAGCCAGGCTCGGTGGCTCAGCCTGTAATACCGCGCCTTTGGGAGGCTGAGGTGAGTGGATTACCTGAACCCGCGGGTTCGAGACCCGCCTGGGCAGCGAGACCTCATCTCTACAATACATCAAAAAATCAGCCGGGCGTGGTAGCGCGCGCCTGTAATTCCGGCTACTCGGAAGGCTGAGGCGGAAGGATCGCCGGAGCCCAGCAGGTCGAGGCTGCGGTGGCCGGGAGCGGTCACTGCACTCCAGTCTGGGCGACAGAGTGAGACTCCAACTCAAAAAAAACAAAAAAAAATTAGCCGGGGGCATGATGATGTGCAACTGTAGTCTTAGCTATTTGGGAAGCTGAGATAGAAGGATAGCTAGAACCCAGAGGTCAAGGCTGCTGTGAGCTAAGATCACACCTTATATATGTATGTATATGCATACTGTAAAGCTATAGTAGCTAAAGAATATGGTATTAGCCGGGCTCGGTGGCTCAGCCTGTAATCCCACGCCTTTGGGAGGCTGAGGTGAGTGGATTGCCTGAGCCTGCGGGTTCAAGACCCGCCTGGGGAACTTGGTGAAACCTCATCTCTACAATAAATCAAAAAAATTAGCCAGGCGTGGTAGCACACGCCTGTAATTCCAGCTACTTGGAAGGCTGAGGCGGAAGGATTACTGGAGCCCAGCAGGGTGAGGCTGCGGTGGCCGGAAGTGGTCACTGCACTCCAGTCTGGGCGACAGTGAGACTCCAACTCAAAAAAAAAAAAAAAAAAGAATATGGTATAGCATAAAAACAGACATAGACTAATAGAACTGAATAAGGAGTCCAGAAACAAATCTGCACATCTGTAGCCAGTTTTCCAAAAAGTTGCTAAAAACACTCATTGAAGAAAGGACTCTCTCTACAATAAATGGTGCTGGGAAAGTTGCATATCCACACACAGAAGAATGAAACTGGACCCAATATACAAAATTCAACTCAAAATGAATTAGAGACAAAGGTAAGACCCGAAACTGAAACTACTAGAAGAAAACATAGGGGAAATGCTTCATGACATTGGACTGGGCAAAAATTTTTTGGATGAACCTTAAAAGCAAAGGCAAAAAAAGTCAAAATAGACAAATGTGATTAAATCAAACCAGAATTCTTTTGCACAGCAAAGGAAACAGTCAGCAGAGTGAAGAGGCAACCTAAAAAAATAGGAGAAAACATTTGCTAACTATGCATCTGACAAAGGGTTAATAGCCAGGCTATTTAAGGAGCTCAAACAACTCAATAACCATAATAATTTGATTAAAAGATAGGCAAAAGATCTTCATAGGCATTTCCCAAAAGAAGACACACAAATGGCCAATAGGTATATTTTTTAAATGGTCAACATCCCTAATGAACAGAGAAATGCAAATCAAAACCACGGTGAGATAATTTCACACTCCAGTTAGAATGGTTATCAAAAAGACAAAAGATAGCATGTTACCAAGGGTGTGGAGAAAAGGAAATTTATAATGTTACATCCTTGATGAAAATGTAAATTAGTATCGCTATTATGGAAAGCAGTATAGCAATTTCTCAAAAAATTAAAACTAGGACTACTATATGATCCTGCAATCTCACTTCTGGGTATATATTTAAAGGAAATAAAATCAGTATGTCAAAGAGAAACCTGCACACGCATATTTACTGCAGCATTATTTACAATACTCGTTGTTTGCTTTGTTTTGTTGTTGTTGTTGTTTTGAATCGGAGTCTCACTCTGTTGCCCAGGCTGGAGTGCAGTGGCACACTCATGGCCACCCCAGCATCGATCTTCTGGGCTTTGGCAATCCTTCCACCTCAGTCTTCCAAGTAGCCTGAACTACAGGCGCATGCTACCACACCAGACTAATTTGTTTGTTTGTTTATTTTAGAGAGGAGATCTCACCAAGTTGTCCGGGCTGGTCTCAAACCCCTGGGTTTAGGCAATCCTCTCTCCTTGACCTCCCAGAGTGCTGGGATTACAGACTTGAGTCACCACGCCTGGCTGGAATCTCCCTTGATGTTCAACAAAGGATGAATGGGTAAAGAAAATGTAGTATATATACACAACAGAATACTGTTCAGCCATAAAAAAAGAATGAAGTCTTATCATTTGCCACAACATGGATGTACTTGTAGGACATTATATTAAGTGAATTCAGCCAGACACCACAAGACAAATACTTCATATTCTCATTCATATGCAGAATCTAAAACAGTTGATTTCACAGAAGTAGTGAATTGAATAGTGTTTAACAAAACCAGAGAAGTAGGAAGAGGGGAAGAGGAGGTTGGTCAATAGATATAAAGTTGCAGTTAGAAAGAAGGAATAAGTACTAGTGTCTTGTTATACAGCTAGGTAACTATAATTAACAATAAAGTATTGTGTATATCAAAACAGTGAGAAAAGATTATTTTGAATGTTCCCACAACAAAGCAATGATAAATAAGTGAGGTGAAGTATATGCTAATTGCCATGATTTAATTATTGCACAATGTATACAGGTATTGAGACATCACATTGTACCCCATATGTATGAACAATTATTAAATGCCAATTTAAAATAATTTCTGAAACTTTTTTTTCTCTTTGGATTCTTTCTAGTGACCTAATTTTTACCAATGCAAGTTTGGGAAACTGTTTCCTGTGTCTGTATTACAGATCACTCCAAAACTTAATGAACAGAACCCAGCTGGAAGGTTCTTTTGTTTCACCTGGTATAACAGTTACTCATGTGGCTATATTCAACTAGCAGTTTGGCAGGAAGTGAGCAATTCAAAGATGGCCGTTTATCTTTTGGAGTCTGTCCTTACATGACTTACCGTTATTCAGTAGTCTAATCTGAGCTTATTTAATTTTTTTTATTTGAAAAGCAGGACTTTAAGGATATTCTTTATTCTGCCATCAGTTATATTTGTTCTACATAGTTCTCATTTTCTTTATGTAACATCGTTGCTTTATATAACATCATTTTTAGTGTGTCTAAAAAATTAGGTCACATGTCCAATAATGAGTCAATCTCTCAATCTGGAAAATTCTATGCATTGACTCTCTTAAGTTTGGGCTGCTAAATGGTTCACCGTAGCAAGAATAGAATTATACCTACTTAGACAAGGGAAGGGTTAGTTTTCCCTAAGTGCATCTGAGATATGAGAGGGTTGAAAATTTCAACAAAAATCATGATACTTTAAACAAAAGGTGAGAGGAGTATTGGATGTTGACTAAATAATCAACAATGTCTAATATCCTTTCATAAAGAAATGCTCTCTCACATATTTACTCTGAAATATAGGCCGGGCTCAGTGGCTCAGCCTGTAATCCCAGCACTTTGGGAGGCCGAAGCGAGTGGATTGCCTGAGCCCACGGGTTTGAGATCCACCCGGGTAACTTGACAAGACCTCGTTTCTACAATAAATGAAAGAAAATGAGCCAGGCGTGGTAGCTCCTATAGTTCCAGCTACTTGGAAGGCTGAGGCGGAAGGATTGCTGGAGCCTAGCAGGTCGAGTCTGGGGTGGCCAGGAACATGCTCCTGCACTCCAGTCTGGGTGACAGAATGAGACTCTAACTCAGAAAAAAAGAAAAGAAATATATAGCCATCTTGATCTAGTTTGTTTTCCTTCTTATAATAGAGATATGGGTATAATAAATGTTTGACTTTCTTCTTTAAAAAAATAATAATTTTGAAATTAAAAATAATTACAGATTTTGAAGTCTTTAGTTGTAAAGCAATGTTAAAGTTATTTATTTCATTGGATAACTTTGTTCTGGAAGAAAATGTAAAACACAGAGATCTGGCCAGGCACAGTGGTTCACACCTATAATCCCAGCACTTTGGGAGGTCAAGGTGAGAGGATTGCCTGAGCCTGCAAGTTCGAGACCAGCCTGGGCAACTTAGTAAGACCTCATCTCTACAATAAATCAAAAGTTAGCTGGGCATCATGGTGTGTGCCTATAGCTCCAGCTACTTGGAAGGCTGAGGCGAAAGGATCACCTGAACTCAGCAGGTCAAGGCTGTGTTGGCCGTGAGCGTGCCACACTGCACTCCATCCTGGGTGGCAGAGTGAAAGTCCAACTCAAACAAAAAACAAACAAACAAACAAAAACACAGAGATCTGATAGAGTACTATAGTGACTAATAACAATAGTAGTAGTAGTTAAAACAGCTCCTACCCAGACTAATGTCCAGTCAGCAGTACCAAGAAAGGCCATTTCTGTTGTTTACAAGCCAGTGGATGTTTTCACTGGTTGGTGCACCTTTCTGATTTACAGGGCCTGTGACACACAGTTGTTTAGATATGTGTCCTCAGCTACGTGGACTGAAATACGCTATATTTAAGGAAGATTCTGTGAAGAAAGAAGTCTGAGTACGAACAATTAGTTAAATAATAGGAGAAGATCAAATTAAGAAAATGCCAAACACATGCTGATTAGGGGATTACTGGTAACAATAAAAGCAATACAGTAGCCAGGTAAAGTATCAACATCAGATTGCTTAGTCATTCTAGTGTGTTTGTGGTGGAAGGGAGGCAAAAAATGCAGATTAGTTATTTTCTCTCATTGGTTAAGGAAAGAAAAGACAGAGATGGTCAGGATTTTCTTGGTTACAAGTGAAAAAAACCTAATTCAAATGATCTTAAAAAACAAAAGCAGCAGCAAGAAGTGGAGGGGGGTGAGGAGTGGTATCCCAATGAACCCAGCTTGTGAACACACTTCAGGCAGGGCTCGATCCAGGGTCTTTTAGTGATATAATCAGGTTTCAGTTTTTCTGTCTCTATTGCTCCTCAAATTACATCCCAATTTGATTTCGTGCAGAAGGAGAAAAGAACCATTTTCTCAGAATTCCCAATGATTTTTTTTTTAACTTTAGGTCCTAGAGGTTGGGTCAACCACATGGTTCGGTTCAGGACACATCAGCGTTGGCCTTTACAAAGGACTTTGCTTTAAATGCTTATTTATGTATTTATCTATGTGTCCATAACATTTGGTGTTCCCCTATGAAAAACTATTTTAATTTGTGTAATGTATACCTTTTCATTTTACTGTATTTTTGCAAAATGTGTACTACATGTGTAATTATGTTTAACCTATGTAAATAGTACTTTATATATTCTACTTTTCACGAAGACCTATGTTTTTAAGTTTTTTTGTTTGTTTGGGGGGTTTTTTGAGTTGGAGTCTCACTCTGTCGTCTAGACTGGAGCACAGTGGCACACTCCCAGCCACCGCAGCCTCGACCAGCTGGGCTCAGGTGATCCTTCTGTCTCAGTCTTCCAACTAGCTGGAACTAGAGACGCACGCTACCATGCCCAGCTAATTTTTTTTGATTTATTGTAGAGACGAGGTCTCCCCAAGTTGCTTGAGTGGGTCTCGAACCCACAGGCTCAGGCAATTCACTCACCTAGGCCTCCTGAAGTGCTGGGATTACAGGTTGAACCACTGAGCCCTACCTGTTTTTAAATTTCAAGCACAATTATGTTACCGGTGTACATCTAATCCACTGATTCTATTCACTATAACACCCTACATAAGGCATCTACCATATTTGTCCCCTCCCAGTGACATTAAGGCTGCCCCTAACTCATTTATTCACAAATAGATGGACACTCACACACCATGCACTGTGTTAGGAACCTGGGAAACATCAGTGAATAAAAGACCTCGCTGTAATAAACATCCTTACACATGGCCTTTAGAGGATCTGTGAAAAAATACCATACATATATGGGACTCAAAAAATTCCAGAATTTATTTATTTAAAAATGTGTATTTGGTTGGGTGCAGTGGCTCAAGCCTGTAATCCCAGCACTTTGGGAGGCGGAAGCAAGAGAATTGCCTGAGCCCAGGATTTGAGACCAGCCTGAGCAACTTGGCAAGGCTTCGTCTCTACAATAAATAAATAAATAAATTAGCCAGCCTGTAGTTCCAGCTAGTTGGAAGACTGAGGCAGAAGGATCACCTGAGCCCAGCTGGTCAAGGCTGCGGTGGCCATGAGCGTGCCAGTGCACTCCAGCCTAGGTGACAGTGAGACTAACTCAAAAAAATAAATGTATTTATTCTTACAGGTTTAAACGTCAGTCACCTTCAAAGTATTCTCTATATGATGCAATATAGCTATCGAGATGCTTTTTTTACTGATCACAGCTGTTTTCGAACTCATCGATTTGGGTGCCTTTCAGTGTGCCTACCGTTTTTTGTTTCACCTCTTCCACATCAGTGAAACATTTCCCTTTGAGGGCTTTCTTCATCGGGGAATCCCAAAAAAAGTCACCCAAGGGATGATCGGGTGAATAGGGAGGGTAGTCACGGGGGTCGTGCCTTTTTTGGTCAAAAACTGCTGAACATCTGCACAACGTGGGCGGGTATGTTGTCATGGTGGAAGAACCAGTCACCCGCTGGACACAATGCAGGACGTTTCGTCGGCAAATCATGGCACCACCTTCTCAAAACCTCTAAAGAAAAGCTTTGGTCGACTGTTTGGATCCCCCCTCGTATGCCCTGTCCATGTACCAATCACTGTGTTCAGGAAACATGATGAGCTAATTTGCTTAGGCTAATAAATGCCTCCCCCCGCCACCCCCGAGACAGCAGGTGGGTGTGTTGTGGACTGTAACTCACTTGGAGCAAATGGGGTTAGAGGTATCACACAGAATGAAGTTGGGGAAAGTAGTGGTGAATGAATGCTGGAGAGTAAACACAATAGGTGTCCTCTATAGAGTGAAAGGCAACTTGCTAGAGAACCCGCTTCCCGCCTATGCCCAAAAGGCATTTTGATATATATAAAACAAAACAAAACAAATATGGACTTTCTGGTTCAGTACTCCTGGAGAGCACAAAGATTTTGCTTTTTTTTTTTGAAAGTCTCACTCTGTCACCTGGGCTGCTCACCACAGGTTTGACCTCCTAGGCTCAGGTGATCTTCCTGCCTCGGCCTCTCAAGTAGCTAGGACTACTGGCATGCACCACCACACCTGACCCACTTTTTAAATTTTTTGTAGAGACGAGACCATGCTATTTTGCCTAGGCTAGTCTCAAACTCTTGGGCTCAAGCAATCCTCCTGCCTTGGCCTCCCAAATTGCTGGGATTACAGGCATGAGCCACCATACCTGGCCTAAATTTTGCATTTCTATCAAGCTCCCAGGTGAAGCTGATGTTGCTGCGAGACCATTTCCAAAACTACTGCTCTAGTCGAAAACTTAAAAAGTACTAAATATCATAATCTACCAGTGCTATGAGGATCAAAGGAAATCATATATATTAAAACATTTGATAATCCTAAACATGCAATTTTTGAAATGTTGATTATTACTATTTCATTTGTTATGTGACTTTTAAGGTGAACAACTACATTAATCTTTTATAAAGTGTTTGTTTGTTTGTTTGATTTTTGAGTTGGAGTCTCACTCCATCGCCCAGGCTAGAGTGTGGTGGCATACTCAGTCATCCCAGCGACAACCTGCTGGGCTCTTACGATCCTTCCACCTCAGCCTTCCAAGTAGCCGGAACTATACGCGTGCTACCATGCCCAGCTAACTTTTTGATTTATTGTAGAGACGAAGTCTCTCCAAGTTGCCCAGGTTGGTCTCGAACCCGTGGACTCGGGCGATTCTCTCGCCTCCGCCTCCCAAAGTGCTAGGATCGCAGGCTGGGCCACTGAACCCAGCCTTTTATGAAGTTTTAAGACAAAAACTATAGTGAAAGGATGGAATGATAAGCCAGATTAGTCAAAATAGAAACTTCATTTACTTCACAAGTTTCCCAGTGAAGTTTTTGATGAATTTTGTTGATTCTTACTAGAATTCCCAGAAAGACTATGTAATCATATATTGAATTTAGTGACAAGGTGAGGTCAGAAAGCATACTCAATGAAATATAACCTAATAAAATCAATATAAAATGGATTGGTTCAGCCATCTATAAGATAGTGTCTGAAAGGGATTTTAATGAGACTAGCAAGCCTTTTGCAAATGATCTAGTCATCTCTTGAGTGTAATAAAAACCTGGAGTGCCTCAATCTAATTATAGCAACCAGAATATATTCTCAAGGCTACAGTTTAACCATGGGAGAAGAAAACTGTGTTGTTACCTACTTAATGTGATAATGAGTTAAAGTAGGGTGGTGGTCGCATGAAGAAACCAAAGACAAATAATTGAGCAATAGTAATTTATTGACATATATTTAGCACTGTCCAGATAAGTATCTTATCTTATAGACATAAGGCATCACAGAGGAATAGTTTAATAACAAGGAGAATTCATCAAGGTTAACCTTAGTTTGTAGCAAATAGCTGGTAGGACAATGAATAAATGATTTCCTTAAACTCAGCCATATTCTGGTTATTTCTTTGGCCTTCTGGGTGCCCTGAAAGAGAAAAGATGGTACCATGAATACTAAGCACCGAGGTGCCCTAATATTACAAAAATCTAAATATGATTTTCTTCCTTCCCTTTCTGCCTTTCAGCTAGAAGTTGGATCTCTATTATACTACTTCAGAGGAGGCATGTGATAACATCTAAGCTTTTTAAAAAATAAAGCTTTTGAAGAAAGTAAAGAAGAAAAAAGAAATTTCTAAAAATTAAAAAAAAATGTGTCTTGGAGAAGCAAGGGATAGAGGGGGGCTTAACCTATCCCATTGTTCCTAGAAGCAAATTCTCCTGGGCGGTGGTCTCTGAACTACATATACATCATCCCACATATTGACATTTGGTTAATGAAAGTGCATTTCCAAGAGCCTATTCAATTTGGGATTGATTAACAAGTTTGCATTTCTAGGACTGGAGAGCTAAGGGCCACCCCTCATGCTCTGATGAGCCTACATTAAGTTTATCACCACCATGGGCATTCCTGACTTGGCAGCTCCCTAACTTTCTCTTTGAACATTGATTGTTATATATTTATATTATTATCCATATTATGTTATAATTAAATTTATTATATTTGAGCTGTATTTACTATATCTTCTGTACCTTTCAATCTGGTGAGCAACATATGCGTGGATTTCCAGAGCATAAATATTATAAATATGATGGTGAATATCTGGCTACAAATAAAGCTTTCCCATCGTGTGTGAATATGTTAATGATATTCATTCAGAACATCCATCATAATGCATTTTATATTGATGCAGTAATATGCAAAAAAGAATAATAAACCACATTCAATTTCTTAAACATTAATTATGAGGCATTACGAGGCAAATCATCATGATAGATGTCTGCATTTGGGGACCATCTAGTTAAGCACCTAATTCTTGAGAAATATGTTAGTGTCAAATATAGCTCCATAATTAATTATATGAATTCTACAGTGTCAGGGAAATTAGACTTATTTTGGTTCCAGAGGGCAGAGTAAGGCCCATGAATGAGATGATGGGAGTAAATTTTTTTTATTATAAATCTTAGAAAGACATTTCTAAGCAAAAGAACCATTAAAAAAATGAATGGACTTACCCAAAACTGAAAATCTTCAAGTAATGATTATATGATTACTTCTGGGTGATATTGAGGGCATTTGGACATCAAGTAAAAATTAGACTAAATGACCCTTGCGATCTCACACCATTCAGACGCTATGATTCTGTAAAAATAGGGTCTAGAGGCTTTCTAGTAGTTTGACTATATTTAGTTTTAAAATATAAAAATGTAAATGAGCCTACAAATAAAAGTGCTCTGAGTATAGATTAATTTTTGTATTGATTCTTTTTTGTCTTTTGACTATCCCACAAAACTATGAGAAACCCTCAGGCATAGCAAATACTTTGCTCATCTTTGTATTCACAGCACAGTGCCTGGCCCATTGTCGACACTCAATTATTTCTGTTAAATGGGTCCTGGACAATATGTGGAGAGACTGACATACATTTTTTTTTCCTAGATATATTTCCCTTTTTGCTTCTGCCATTCAACTAGAATGGATCTTCATCATGTGAACTCTGAGAAGGTATGCAGTACATTTAATCCCTTAGAAAAATACTGTAAAGATCAAGAAGGCAGTAAAGAGAAAAGGGGGGATTTGGGAGAATTAAAAAATGGATCTTGGAGAAGCAAGGGGTAGATAGATTGACCTACTCCATAATTCCTAGAAACAAATTCTGGGCTATGGTCTCTGAAATTCAGAAATAGGGCCAGTCCCCTAATAGTATAACTAGCAGGCAGAATCAGAAAAGATGCAGTGATTCCCCAGAAGCAGGCAAACAGGCCCATGGGCAGATCCACCAATGATTCAGGGAATTCCCTCTTCCCTAATTCTCTGAGCTCTTAGCCATCTTGGCCTTTTTTCTGTTCCTCAGCAGGGCTATAATCCTTCCTAACTCAGGGACTTCACACAGGCTGTTCACTTGGACTCAGATCCCACTCTCCTTATTCCTTTTCCCTCTGAAAGTGAGAATCGTCAAGATCTCTCTTGACCTGAAAGAATCAGGCTAACAGGAACAACAGCACACACAGCACAGAACCACTGACAATGATAAAACCTTAGTGAAGACAAGTGACCAAGAACCAGAGGCAAGGCGTGAGACCTCAGAAACCATGGCTCAGCCCTGGGGAAGAAAAAGAGGCCTAAGAGGAACGGAGATTGACATTTTCCAGTGGCCCATTAAATTATAAAATCAGACATTAAGTGGTTATAGAAAATAAAGGGATCCCTCTTTTACACCCAAGTTATACACTGAGGTTTATGTCAACCACTAGCGGATGAAAAGAACCCATCATATTCAATCAGAAGATGTTGAAAATTGTAAGGTTTATATTCATTCGGTGTTTAATGTTTCTGTCGGGCATTTGTACTATTTTTTTTTAAACTCACTTACTGAAGCTCCACAATGTCATGGTCTCTGCCTATGAATTCTGTTTTAATTAGTGATAGGACAATCTAAACCACATTGTGAGGAAGTTTACAAAAATTTGGCTTATGCTGTATGCCCTCCCTCTCCACCTCTCTATTGATAATAAAATGTAGTCAAATAAGTATTCTTTTTTGTTAAAGACACCCAGAGTCAGTTTAGCATGGGGTGGACTATTGTTTAATCTTTCTTAAAGAATGAATGCCAAGTTTCTGTCTTGAATATGTAGTAAAACAATGGCTTCTCCATCCTCCAGTGAATACTTGTTTAAATGTTCTTTAAGTTGAAATTTTCTCTTATTTGACCTAAATATTCCCCTACTGCAGCACATGACCATTATAGCCTATTCCTTTCCCCTTGTCTGGAAGAAATAATGACTCCCTGGCCTCTATTTAATATCCCTTTATGTCATTATACACCACAGTTTTATCTTCCCGCTCTCATTGTGACTAGGTCGACAGTGTTCATATCCCTTAACCTTGACTTCTTGCTCTCATTTTCCAACCTTTTCTGCTATGTAATGTGTGAACTCTCCCACTGTCATTCATTTTCACCTCGAGTGTACATCTATCTCTACAAGCTGAGGCTGCTGGGATCTCGCCGGAGATTAAAACTGAAGGAGAGCTATTAATCCCAAGGTGGCACTTTTGAATTTTAAAATCAATTTGAAATGATCAGCTTTATCAAGTGCTTTCATGAGGTTTCCAGAGCTATATGAATTAAAAGCATCTTGCTTCACAGCACGACAGAAAGTCCCTACTGAACTTGAAGATTGCTGAGAGCTGTGGCGTACTTGACTGCTTTGATCATGTAATCCCTTACTCAGAGTTGTTTCTCTTACCTAAAAAAAGAAAAGTCAGAAGTCCACAGCCTGGAACTGAAGGTCCTGTGTCTTAGTCTGTTCCTGCTGCTATAACAAAATACCTTAGAATGGGTAGTTTATAAACAACAGAAATTTATTTTCTCACAGTTCCAGAGGCTGAGAAGTCCAAGATCAAGCCACCAGGATATTCATTGTCAGTGAGGGGCCTATTTTTCACAGATGGGGCTTTCTGTGTGTCCTCACAGGGCAGAAGGGCAAATGGGGCTCCCTCAAGCCTATTTTATGAGGGTACTAATCCCATTTGTGTGGATGGAGCCCTCATGACCTGATCACCTCCCAAAGGCTCCACCTTTTAATATTATTTCATTGGAGATTAGGTTTCAATATGTGAATTTGGAGGGGACAGAAACATTCAGACCATAGCACCCTGGCTCCAATATTTCTCTTCAGTTTTACTGCATACTACTTCCTATTACAGAGCCTTTACTCAGTCTCATTGGACTATTCAATATATGCTCATTCCAGATTATATTTATACATTAATGTCTAGTATATAACCTACTCAAAACATTGGCTCAACCTTATTTAGCGTCATATAAGCCCATGGACTGAGTTGTTATATTGGTTATTCCTTTAGTAAAATTGCATTTTTTTTTTTTTAATGAATAAGGAGTATCGCCGGGCTCGGTGGCTCAGGCTGCAATCCCAGCGCTTTGGGAGGCCGAGGTGAGTGGATTTCCTGAGCCTGGGGTTCAAGACCCGCCCGGGCCACTTGGCAAGACCTCATCTCTACAATAAATCAAAAATCAGCTGGGCATGGTAGTGTGCGCCTGTAGTTCCAGCTACTCGGAAGGCTGAGACAGAAGGATCGCCGGAGCCCAGTAGGTCGAGGCTGCCATGGCTGGGAGCGTGCCACTGCACTCCAATCTGGGCGATGGAGTGAGACTCCAACTCAAAAAGAAAAAAAACAATAAGGAGTACCTCCACTATTTAATTATTTTAAAATGATCATTCTGAAAGTGGCTTTGGTGATTTTTAAATTATTGTAAAGCAGAAATAAAACATCTTATGCCCAATATGCATATTTTTAGCCCAAATATCTCTATTTGACATCAGTATCTCTTACTCTTCTAATTGAAGTCAGTATGGTCTGTATATTTCAGGTGGACTTTCTGAGGGTCCTCTGTAGACAAGAGAAATGAAAGACAAGTGAAGGCTACTATGAGGAGAAAAGGAAGGTGCATAGTTTCCTTGTCCTACCAATCCATTTACATTTCTATTCTTGTGAGGGGCTATTTAAGGGTCACTCGAGACCTATGAGTGAAGTTGACTCTACATTAAAATGCCATTAATAATATCAAATGGCCAGGCCCACTTAATATCAACTTCCCTAGCAAAGAAAATGCCTCTAAGGGAGCATATTTCAATGAACCAATGTTTCACACTAATTTAGGACAATTGTGCTCATTCAGAAGTTAATCCAAAGGTACAGAAGCCAGAAAATTCAACCTATATGAAATAATAGCATGAACCATATGGGACAAGTATTTGATTGGGATTTTTGTACAAGGTAGGAAACAGGAGAGGAAAGATGTCTGCACTTTGGGAATCTCATTCTTCTGTTGGATAAAGGTCAGACTCCCTCAGTGGAAAATCGTTCTAATGCCTATACAGGCTGTAGTCATTTATATTAACACCAAATGAGATCAATTTATGTATTAGTTCTGAACAGGGTTGTCATCAAGTTTTTTAATGGTTATATTTTTATTTTAAACTACTTTGTCTTACAAAATGTCTCATTCAGACAAATTTAGAAGTTATTTTAAAAATCATTAGGACTACCTTTCACATTTTAAACAAATTGTCCTTTTTAAATTGAATTACTAAGACATCACATTCAATTAGAGCTGAATGAATAATGACTAAGTTATAAAAAGCATTTTTAGATGATCACCGTACCGAAAATATCAATCTCAATGATTCCATAATTTTAAAAGCAATTAATTTTAATAAGTTCTATTGTGTATATTTGAAGTTCACAACATGATGCTAGGATACATATAAATAAAAAAATAGTTACTGCAGTGAAACAGTAACATATCTATCATCTCATGTAGTTAATATTTTTTGTGACTAGAGTAGCTAAAATCTACTTATTTAACAAAATCCTCTAATACAATACAATTTTATTAACTATGGTCCTCATTGAACATTAAATCTCTGGACTTGTTGATTTTATATATCCATTACTTTATATCCTTTGACCTAAACTAAAAGCAACTAATTTTCATGTTTTGCCAAAGAATGTAAATATATGTAGCAAAGACTCTAATTACTGGAAATTACACTAATAGATTTTGTTTTCAAGCAGTGAATCTTCAGTCTTCCTAACTGTCATAAACAGTAACTAAAGTTATACAGATTGTCAGCGGCAAGAACAGAAGATAGTATTGGGCTACACTTCAGAAGATTTTTGGAACTCTTTAAAGCCCTCTTGGAAAATTTAAGGAAGATAATATATACCTGAGAGTATATTTTTAAAAGTAACCAAAAGACAGGAGAATAAATACTTGTTTACAGGCATATGCTTTTTTAAGATCTGTTTTCTACAGATCTCAAATATTCTTTCAAAAAGATTCATATTGCCTGAAGTTTCAAGTGATTTTTAAAATATTATCTATACATATATAACATAACATATATGTCCCATTTATGCCCTTTCATAAATAAAATGTAAGCAAGAAATTTAGAGTGAAAGCCTCACAACCCAGGTGTATTGCAACTTTTTTCAAATGGAAAAGGAGAAGAAATGGAAACTAATATAGATAACTAAAAATTTCCATTAAAATATATATGAACATGGAAAGAATGGACATTTCTAGCAGTTTGTATTTAAATTACTGACTTTTATGTAAGGTACATTTTCAGGTAAATGAGATATCTAAGTGCACCTGAAATGTCTGCCTACATTCAATATTTCAGTGAGCCTTTTAAAATAGAAAAATTGTTATGGACATAAATCTTTAGATTGCTAGTAGTTCTATTTTTATTCCTTGGCACTTCTCTTCCAACAAAATCTTTCCCTTGTATAGAGATCGTTAAGATGTACAGGAGTAATACAGAGAAGAAAGGTACACAGAGTGAGGAGGAGAATACGAAGTATTCACAAGTATTAAGTGAAATAAATGAATAATGAATTAATCATTTAGTATTAACTTAGTGTCTCTTATTTAGTACTGGACCAAACTTCCTGTTAAATGTTAAAGGTGTCAAATAGATTGCTTCAGCTGTGAAGAAATTTGTTTCTTCCATAATTACATATTATTATGGTTATAGATTTGCCATTGTCTGAATGCCACCCACAGTGTTAGCCTCTCAAGATGCAGGTCTAAAAAATACCAATCTAGTCTCTAGAAGTTTAAAGTTCTGCAGAGAAACAAACAGACAACCAAACACAAAAGAGTGAAAGTGGATGGGGCAGTAGTGAGCATTGTGGAATTCTAATGGTAGCAGAGTGCTTCAGATGATGAGAGCTATGTAATAAGGCAAATGCAAGACTAGGTCATGGAAAGACAGCCCCCTGAGGGGATAGACAGTGGACTGGGCGTTGAATGACAATGTCAACTAACCAATGAAGACAGTGGGAGCATTCATAGACAGAGGGTAGTATGTGCAAAGATGCCAAAGTCAGAGGAAATACAACAGAGTTCAGAAATGACAACTTGATCTGTTTGGCCGGGTTTAAGAGTGAGAGGCAAAGCTGGGCTTGGTGGCTCAGCCTGTAATCCCGCGCCTTGGGAGGCTGAGGTGAGTGGATTGCCTGAGCCCGCGGGTTCGAGACCCGCCTGGGCAACTTGGCGAGATCTCATCTCTACAATAAATCAAAAATTAGCTGGGTGTGGTAGCATGCTCCTGTAGTTCCAGCTACTTGGAAGGGTGAGGTGGAAGGATCGCCGGAGCCCAGCAGGTCGAGGCTGCGGTGGCCGGGAGCAGTCGCTGCACTCCAGTCTGGGCGACAGAGTGAGACTCCAACTCAAAAAAAAAAAAGAAGTGGCTATAGGCCAGCACTCTTGCAAATGCTGGGGATACGATGGTGAATTACATCAGAGATCCCCAACTTCCCAAGCTGTGGACCGGTACTGGTCCATGGCCTGTTAGGAACCAGACCGCACAGCTGGAGGTGAGCTGCGGCAAGCAGAGTTCTGCCTTCTGTCAGATCAGTTGCAGCGTTAGATTCTCATAGGAGTGAGAACCCTGTTGGAAACTGGCATGTGAGGAATCTAGGTTGCATGCTCCTTATAAGAATCTAATGCCTGATGAATCTTCGCAAACCCCATCCATGGAAAACTTGTCTTCCTTGAAACCTGTCCCTGATGCCAAAAAGGTTGGGGATTGCTGAATTGGAGAATCCTTGACTTTGTGAAATTCAAAATACAAATACATCAGGTCAAATAAAATTTAGATAAGTAATTGGTTTATAGTAATGACAAATGCAATCAATGTACAAGGTGTTTTAAGGCCACATAATTGAGAGAGGTGTCTAAATCTTGTCTGGAATTTCAAAGGTGATTGATTTAGAATAAACAGGAGTTACCTAAGAGGAAAGAGAAGGCAAGGGGGAAAAGACTGAGTATCTCATACAAAGACATTCTAAGCAACATAGTGAGACCTCATCTCTACGAAAAATTTAAAAAATTAGTCAAGCATGGGCGACAGAGTGAGACTCTAACCTGTAGGTTTGGCTACTTGGGAGGCTGAGGTAGAAGGATCACTTAAGCCCAAAAGTTCAAGGCTGCGATGAGCCATGATCATGCCACTGTATTTTAGCCTGGGTGACAGAGTAGGACCCTGTCTGAAAGGGGGAGAGAGAGAAAAAAGAGAGGGGAAAAAAGAGAGGGACAGTGATGTATAGGCTATGGTAAGGCTTTTAGCATAATTCTATGAGCACTTAGTCACCAAAGTTTGACTTTCAAAAACAGAACATTTGTATAGCAGTAGGTAGAGGTAATAAGGAGTACAAAAGATTTGTGGAGGGAAGCAGAGGTCAGATCATAAAAGAGTTTTGCATACACTACTTAAAAATATTGATTTGTGGGCCAGGTTCGGTGGTGGTTCAGCCTGTAACCCCAGCACTTTGGGAAGCCAAGGTGAGTGGATTGCCTGAAGCCCATGGGTTTGAGACCAACCCTGAGCAACTTGATGAGCCCTCATCTCTACAATAAATCAAAAATTAGCCGGGTGTGGTAGCGCACGCCTATAATTCTGGCTACTTGGAAGGCTGAGGCAAAGGATCACCGGAGCCCAGCAGGTCAACACCAGGGTGGCCATGAGTATGCTACTGCACTCCAGCCTGGGCGACAGAGCAAGACTCCAACTTGTTACACAAGTTTATGGTCGATCAATGTCAATCAGAAGAAAGTTTTGTAATGACTTGATTCAGAGATTTACTCTCAGTCCTTTCTGGATCAAAAAAAAATTTTTTTTTGAGTTAGAGTCTCACTCTGTCCCCCAGATGCTTAATGATTGCCTAACATTAAAAACTAGTAAGTGACCAACAGGAATTTGAACTGAATTCTTCAAATTCCCATTATAAAACCGTTTCATATTACATCTGTATTGTGGCCATGTAGGTCTTTTTTTACATATTATAAGCATGTAGTTTACATGATAAAATTTTTATTGTTCCTTTTTTTTCCCCTCAACCTAAATGCTTCAATTACTCTAATGGAGAGAAAGATACATATTTTCCAAGATAAGTCATAAGCAACTTCTGCAAAGGAATCAGTGATGATCATAAAACCCGGCTTATCTGCAGTTCTGTAGTCTTTTCACTGTCTTGAATCTGAGAAACATCCTTAGAGAGGTAATGCTATTTTTAAATGCCTTTCAGCTCTTCAAACATGCAAAAATCCATGTGTAATGACAGATGGTAGCCTGGGCTCAGATGTACCTGTTGTTTTAGTTTCTATGGAAATAAAGAAACTTATCATTTAAAAAATTCATTTACAGGGCTATGTGGAAATCAAACAATAAAAGGATTCTTAAAATGTGTGTGTGTAGCCGGGCTTGGTGGCTCAGCCTGTAATCCCGCACCTTTGGGAGGCTGAGGTGAGTGGATTGCCTGAGGCCGTGGGTTTGAGACCCGCCTGGGCAGGGCGAGATCTCAGATCTACAATAAATCAAAAAATTAGCCGGGCGTGGTAGCACGCACCTTTAGTTCCAGCTGCTTGGAAGGCTGAGGCGGAAGGATCGCCGGAGCCCAGCAGGTCGAGGTTGCGGAGGCCGGGAGCGGCCACTGCACTCCAGGCTGGGCGACAGAGTGAGACTCCAACTCAAAAAAAAAGTGTGTGTGTGTGTGTGTGTGTGTGTGTGTGTGTGTATGTGTGTGTGTTTTCCCCTTGAGGGGAAAAAAAAAAAGCTGTGTTAATGCTTCTGTGAATGGCAACCATGGTCATGACCCTTAAAAATTATCAGGCTGGATGCGGTGGCTCATGCCTATAATCCCAGCACTTTGGGAGGCTGATGTGAGAGGATTGCCTGAGCCCACCAGCTTGAGATCAGCCTGGGCAACTTGGCGAGACCTCTTCTCTACAATAAATCAAGAAAAATGAGCCAAGCCTGTTGGCGTGAGCCTGTAGTTCCAGCTACTTGGAAAGCTAAGGCAAAAGGATTGCCTGAGCCCAGCAAATCAAAGCTGAGTGACCGTGAGCATGCCACTACACTCCAGTCTGGGTGACAGAGTGAGACTCCATCTCAAAAAATAAATAGATAGACAGACAGACAGATAGATAGATAGATAGATAGATAGATAGATAGATAGATAGATAGATAGATAATCAAATCTGTCAGACAAAAATTTACCTGAATCTAAGAGATATACTTAATGTTGACATAGTAAATTCTGGTTTTTTACAGATATTTTTGTAGTCAGTGTGCGTATGTGTTTGATAAATAATAAGTTTAAGTTATTCCTCACATGGTTTTCGTCTTTGAGATTTTTTTTATGATTTATAAATGTTTTCGATTATTACTTTAATTATTCCATAAGCATTTCCTAGCATTTATTAACATTAATTTAACCCTTAAGAGAGCCAGAAAATGACATAACTTGTTACCAAACTCCTATCACTTATTTATTCATTACATCCAAAACACAGCCGGCATGGTCTTACAGAGAGGAAAGGAAAAAATAACTCTGTATGCTTAATATATGTTTACAGAGAGGACAGTAACACACTCTAATAGCCAGTATTTGGAGAATAAAAATCACAGAAAGGTGGCCTGAGGCTGAGGGACATTGGAATGGAGTTCCAGGACCCTTTGCTCTGATCATGATTGTCAGTATAATGCAGTAGACAAGAGAGATTTGGCTTCCAGCTTGACTCTGTCACTTAAAATCCATACAGATAGACATAAACTCACAGTCAAGATAGAGTAACCAGGACTAGATTTAGTCTCCTACCTGAAATAATCATTAAAACCAGATAAAACTTCTGAAATAAATAGGTTTCACAACACTGGACATCAGGCAACAAAAGATGCAAAAAAAACAAGGTAAGCCTTACTATTTCCCTAGTATAGGTAATGAGACAACAAGGGAGATTCAGGTGAATCAAAAAAACAAGTCCAGGATATACATATTAATGCCTAGTGATAGAGCACAGATCAGTGGTCGCCTGGAGACACGTGTTGGGGAGGGAGTTGCAGGGAAGTGCCAGATTCAGAGATTAAAAAGAAGCAGGAGAGAACTCTGGAGGTGATAGATAAGTTCAATACCTTGATTGTGCTGTGGTTACAGATGTATACACATGTCAAAACACACTAGATTATACAAGTTGAATATGTGCAGTTTGTTGTATGTTACTATAGTTTTAAAAAATCTAGATGACCTTGGGCAAGTTACTAAACCTGGACTTTATACATCTGTAAAGTGGTGATAACAATCCTATCAGCTTTATAAGTTTATTGCATGGATTAAATGGGATATTTGTGTGTGTAAGAGGCTTAACACATTACCTAGCACATCAGAAGGACTCAGTGAATCTCCAGGCTTCTTTGCAGAGTACCAGATGGTATATATTCTCCTTCCTTCTACCCCCCACTGACAGTGGATAGCACAGTGTACATAACCATGAACTTTCATCATGCCCCATAAGACAAGTCATCATGATAGCATCTCTGTGAGTTTGTTGGCAAGAAATTAATCTTCCAGCATTGCTGGGCTGTCTAATGCTTGGCTGCGGTAAATTAAGTCTTGTGTGCTATTCCTGCCCTGTTGTCTGTCTATGGGAAAACCACTATTATGCCAAGATTTCTGTCGGACAAAATGACAGGAGCAGAATGGAGTGGGAGAAAGCTGCAACCAGAGTAACTCTGACAGGTATTTTGATATTCTAAAGTTGAAGTGACAGAATTCTCCAAAGACCCCCTGTTTCGTGGCTATTTTTCCATAGCTAGTGCATATTTTGATGACATTAGAAGTCACGCCTTTGTGACCGAGTGCTGTGGGCTGAATTATGTCCCCCCAAAATTTATACATTGAATTCCTAACCCTAGTATCTCAAAATGTAACCATCTTTGGATATAGGGTCTTTAAAGAGACAAATAAATTAAAATGAGGCCATCAGGGTGGGTCACAATCCAATATGACCGTGTCCTTATAAAAAGAGGAAATTTGAACACAGACACATACAGAGGGAAGGCGATGTGAAGACACAGGAGAAGACGGCCGTCTGCAAAGCCAAGATGAGATGCCACAGGTTGAAAGAAACCCTGCTGTCACCTTGATCTTATACTTCTAACCTCCAGAGCCAAGGGAAAATTACCTGCTGCTTGTTAAGCCACTAGTCTGTGGTAACTTGTTACAGCCACCAAAGCAAGCTACTACACAGACTACTTTTATTGTCCTTAAAAACCAATTTTTGCCGGGCTCGGTGGCTCAGCCTGTAATCCTGTGCCTTTGGGAGGCTGAAGTGAGTGGATTGCCTGAGCCCGCGGGTTCGAGACCCGCCTGGGCAGCGAGACCTCATCTCTACAATAAATCAAAAAATCAGCTGAGTGTGGTAGCACATGCCTTTAATTCCAGCTACTTGGAAGGCTGAGGCGGAAGGATCGCCGGAGCCCAGCAGGTCGAGGCTGCGGTGGCCAGGAGCGGCCACTGCACTCCAGGCTGGGTGACAGAGTGAGACTCCAACTCAAAAAAAAAAAACCAATTTTTTCTCTTTGCTATTAGTGCCCACCATCTCCTCTTAAGTCCAGTGAATTCATTATTTTGCTTTGGAGTACTCAGTATATCTATACATATTCTTATGTAGGCATACAAATTGTCCTCAAAATTTCTCAGTCTACTGTCTGTGTCTCCGTGTTTGTGATTTTGCCTTTGCTAATGCTTTTCTGGCTGTGCCTGCTGCTAATTGTTTTTCTTGGAAGTGTTATTCATTCTTTGGCCTGATACCATGCTCACATTAGGAGCACAGTTTTCAGGAATCTTCTTCCTCCTTTCCTACAAGCATTCATTCTGGCTCACACTGAAATATGTTCCTCCCACTCATTAAACTTATGAATGTTAAATGTGTGCATTTTATGGTAATATACAAATCTTCCTTGAACAGCATCAAGCAAATCAAAAAATAAAATATCTGGATTGCCTTTTTAAAAAATTGGGTATTTTACCTGTTGTTTTACTTAATAATCCCAAGTTATGATTTGGTATCAGTTTGGGTTACCTAATGTATTGGCACACAAACTGAATAATTGAAGTGATAATTGAAAATAATGGAAATGACAGAGTTGTTTTTCTAAATTAAGTCTTCTTGAACAACCGTAACTTTGGGGAGGCATGAAAGAGAAAAGAGGCTGGGCGTGATGGCTTATACCTATAATCCTAGCACTTTGGGAGGCCAAGGTAAGAGGACTGCCTGAGTTCACAGGTTCAAGACCAGCCCGGGCAACTTGGCAAGACCTCATCTCTACAATAAATCAAAAAACTAGCCGGGTGTGATGGCACATGCTTAGAGTTCCAGTCACTTGGGAGGCTGAGGTGGAAGGATCACCTAAGCCTTGCAGGTTGAGGCAGCAGTGGCCAGAAGCGTGCCACTGCTCTCCAGCCTGAGTGTCAGAGTAAGATTCCACCCCACCACCACCCCCCTACTCCTCCAAAAAAAAGAAAAAAGAAAAAGTGGAGGGAAGAATTTTGGTAGAGGAAGAAGAACCAGAGTAAATTTAGTGGTTCAAATCAATTGTTTTCTCCTGTTGTAGTCACACTCTCTACCTACAATATATGTATACCAAAGCTTTCAATGTTTTGTCTGTTGCACTTTATTAGTGCTTTAGAAAACTGGACCTATTGCTCATTTAATTAATGATTTTCAAGCCATGGTTCTTCATCCTCCCTCATGAGAGCTACTTAGTGTGTGAGATCATTAATATTAGGTGTCAACTTGGTTGAATTCAGGGACGTCTAAACAGCTGAGGAAGCATTGTCTCTGGGTGTGTCTGTGAGGGTATTTCCAGAGGAGATTGACACGTGAGTCAGTGGCCAGGGAGAGGAAGACCCGCCTTCATTGTGGGTGGGCACCATCCAATTAGCTGCCAGCTGGCTACTATAAAACAGGAACAAAGGTGTTAAACTCCTTGCTAAATTTCCTCCATGCTCTCTCTCCCTTTCCTGACAGGATGCTTAACTTCCTTTCCTCTTGCCCTTGGACTTCAGACTCCAGATTATTTGACCTTTGGACTTTGGGGCTTGCACCAGCGGGCTCCCAGGGGCTCTTAGGCCTTTGGCTTTAGGCAGGGCTGCAGTGTCAGCTTCCCTGGTTGTGAGGCTCACTAGTGGACTGAGTCAGGCTACCAGCTCTTACTGCGCAGCTTGCAGACCATCTATCGTGGGACTTTGCCTTGTAATCATACGAGCCAATTCTTCCTAATAAATTCCCTATTATATACACATGTATCCTAGTGGTTTTTGTCTCTCAGGAGAACCCCCAACTGATACAGTTAAAATACAAATTCTGAGGCCATGCCAGATCTACTGAATCAGAATCTTGAAAGGGGTATGTATGACTTAGGGGTCTATTTTTTATCAAACTTTTTTTCTTTTTCAATCTGGGAACAACTGTTTAAAATTCTGTGAGGGCAGGGAGAGGTTAAAACATTTCCCAGCTAAAGAGAAAGGTGGCTATATAGGAGGAGAACAGGGAAAGTGGCAGCAGACAGAAGAGGATGGCTTTTGACCGAGCTCCGTGGCTCAATTTGTAATCCCAGCACTTCGGGAAGCCAAAGCAAGTGGATTACCTGAGCACACAGGTTCGAGACCCACCTGGGCAACTTGGCAAGACCTCATCTTTACAATAAATCAAAAATTAGCCGGGCGTGGTCATTCTGGCTACTTCAAAGGCTGAGGTAGAATGATCGCCAGAGCCCAGCAGGTCGAAGTTGTGGTGGTCGGGAGTGTGCCACTGCATTCTAGTCTGAGTGACAGAGTGAGATTCCAACTCAAAAAAAAAAAAAAAAAAAGAGCCGGGCTCAGTGGCTCAGCCTGTAATCCCGCGCCTATGGGAGGCTGAGGTGAGTGGATTGCCTGAGCCCGCGGGTTCGAGACCCGCCTGGGCAGCAATACCTCATCTCTACAATAAATCAAAAAATCAGCGGGGCATGGTAGCGCGCGCCTGTAATTCCGGCTACTCGGAAGGCTGAGGCAGAAGGATCGCCACAGCCCAGCAGGCGAGGTTGCGGTGGCCAGGAGCAGCCACTGCACTCCAGTCTGGGCGACAGAGTGAGACTCCAACTCAAACAAAAAAAGAAAAAGAGGAGGCTGACATTTGTTGGAATTCCATTGGTATTATGACAAAAGAAAGCAGCATGAAGCTGGAAATGATTTCTTGTTACAAATAGGAAGACCACTTCAGAAACATATTGTTAATAGTTCAAAGTGCTCAACAGATCAATATCTTTATTAATTAAGCTCAGTATGCCTGCTTATAATTGAGTTTTATGATATTTAACAGTGATCTTTGATAATTTTTTTTTTTTTTTTTTTTTGTTGGAGTCTCAAACTGTCGCCCAGACTGGAGTGCAGTGGCCGCTTCCGGCCACCGCAACCTCCACCTGCTGGGCTCCAGCAATCCTTCCGCCTCAGCCTTCCAAGTAGCCGGAATTACAGGCATGCGCTACCACGCCCAGCTGATTTTTTGATTTATTGTAGAGATGAGGTCCGCCGCCCAG
The DNA here is from genome assembly GCF_000164805.1 of Carlito syrichta. Lineage (NCBI taxonomy): Eukaryota > Metazoa > Chordata > Mammalia > Primates > Tarsiidae > Carlito > Carlito syrichta. The sequence continues at coordinate 798,815 of NW_007247747.1, read as the reverse complement.
GTGGGTCTCGAACCCGCAGGCTCAGGCAATCCACTCACCTCAGCCTCCCAAAGGCTCGGGATTACAGGCTGAGCCACCGAGCCCGGCTTCTTTGATAATATTTTAAGCTACTATACAGAAACTGATATTTTCCTTTTAGGTCAAGAATTAAAATACATTAATTGTATAAAATGCTTTGAACAAGTACAAATTTGGGTTTCTGGTATCCTTTCCCCCACCAAGACAAGCTTTATCAGTTGGGATTTTAGAAATTACAAAGACATTTTCAGTAAAGAACAACAAGAAATTATTTCATTCCCTTAAAAATAATAAGTTAGGACTAGCACTGATACATCATCATGTGCTAAGCATGCATATGTAAACATTAAAGGTGTTTTTGAACGAGATTAACATTTAAATGGGTGAACTGTGAGTAAGCAGATTGAGATCTCATTTCTCCAGTGTCCCAGCTTCTATGATTTCCTTATTCCACTGTCCACTCTGCAAACATCACTATTAGTATTATTGTTTATCAATTCTTACAACAATTCTAAACATTTCTTTACTCAATTTCTAACTTGTTATTCAAGAATCTAAGCCTTGACCGGGTTCAGTGGCTCAGCCTGTAATCCCAGCACTTTGAGAGACCAAGGCAAGTGGATTGCCTGAGCCCGTGGGTTCGAGACCAGCCTGGGCAACTTGGAAGGACCTCATCTCTACAATAAAATAAAAAATGGCAGGGTGTGGTAGCGCATGTCTGTAGTTCTGGCTACTTGGAAGGCTGAGGTGGAAGGATCACTGGAGCCCAGAAGGTTGACACTGGGGTGGCCATGAGAGTGTGTGCCACTGCACTTCAGCCTGGGTGAAGGAGTGAGACTCCAACTCAAAAAAAAAAAAAAAAGAATCTAAGCCTCAATTCATTAAGTGTTTTATGATCCAAGAGACTATCCTAGCAAATCTTTAGAATTATAGCTTGTTTACTGTTTTTTCACCCATAAAAGAGACTTGGAGGCATTTCTACCTACTGAAAGATTACTCTAACATCAATTAACTGCCTGGATTTCTAGTTGTCTCCTTCTTCTGAAATCCCTGTAACTATGTCCCACCAACCTCTAGATACAGCCTGATTTCTCGATATCAGACTCTTTGATGCTTTCTGTCAGCTTCAACTACCAACTTTCCTTCAATGCCTGTATTAGTCAGGGCACCCCATAGAAACAATCCTAGGCCAGGCACAGTGGCTCAAGCCTGTCATCTCAGCACTTTGGAAGCCAAGGTAAGGGGATTGCCTGAGCCCACAGGTTCAAGAACAGCCTGGGCAACTTGGCAAGACCTCGTCTCTACAATAAATCGAAAAATTAGTCGGGCATGGTGGCTTGTGCCTATAGTTCTAGCTACTTGGAAGGTTGAGGCGGAAGGATTGCCTGAGCCCAGCAGGTTGAGGCTGTGGTGGCCATGAGCATGCCTGGGTGACAGAGTGAGACTCCAACTCAAAAAAAAAAAAAAAAACTCCATAAGATTTGCATATAGAGAGAACAATAAATTTATTGTAAGAAATTGGCTCACACAATACTGAAGGGTATCAGTTCCAAAATCTGCCATGCAGGCCAACAGACTAGAGACCCAGGAGAGCTGGTGGTGCAGTACCAGGCATTCTGCTGGAGAATTCCATCCTGCCTGGCAAGGCTAGTCTTTTTATTCTGTTCAGGCTTTCAGCTGACTGAAAGAGGTCCACTCACATTATGGAGGGCAATCTGCTTACTCAAAGTTCACCCATTTAAATGTTAATCTCACTCAAAAATACCTTTAATATTGACACATAAAGTTAACTATCACAATGCCCCATGCCCCACTCAATCTGCCCTCTTTTTTTCCTCCTTTTTTTTCCTCTTTTAATTTTTATTTAAAATTGTGGAGTGCAATTCTGGGCTAAGTATACAAATATTCACCGTGGAGGTACACTTATCAATGAGGTGTGCCCCCCCCCCGCTCTGACCTCTTAACTGGATTTCATCCCCCAATCATATGCTGAGTCTATTCATACTCCCAATATCTATTTTATATTTAAGAAGTTGAATAACAGCTCCTAACTACTCCCTGTCTTTCCATTTTGCTCTAGGGAACCCAACCACGCCAAATTATGTGGCAACAGAAAAAAATAGGAAATGCTCAGTTATTGAATCAATCAATGAATGACATAGATGGTATCACTAAAGATGAAGTTTAGTACCTTACATGTTCATGTCATTTTACATTTATAGGCAACTGTTATATAATAGCTTGTTTTTAATTTTTAAAAAATCACGACTCTGATTCTAATTTAGCAAAATAGTAAAACTGCATTTCTGTAGAAGCACAGAGTATGGAGAAATTTAGTGTGGTTTTGGGATTTGGAGTAAATGATAAAATGACTGGTAAACCTCTGTTTCTCAAACAAGGAAGATTTTTTTCCCCCAGTCTACATTTGCAACATCTGGATACATTTCTGGTTGTCACAACAGGTATTACTACTTGAGAATACATAGGATAGCCTCACACAGCAACAAATTATCTCTGGTCCCAAATGTCAGTAGTGTAAGGGGGGAAAAAAGCCTCCGGGAAGACTATAGTATTTGAGCTGGACCTTTAAGAATTGCTAATATGGACAGGCTCGGTGGCTCATCCTGTAATCCCAGCGCTTTGGGAGGCTGAGTCGAGTGGACTGCCTGAGCCTGTGGGTTCAAGAGCAGGCCAGGCAACTTGGTGAGACCTGGTCTCTACAATAAATCAAAAATTTGCCAGGTGTGGTGCGCGCCCCTATAGTTCTAGTTACTTGGAAGGCTAAGGCGGAAGGATCGCCGGAGGCCAGCAGGTCAGCACTGGGTGGCTGTGAGTGTGCCACTGTACTCCAGCCTGGGTGACAGAATGGGGCTCCAACTCAAAAAAAAAAAAAAGAATTGCTAATAATCCATCAATAGAAAAAAAATTATCTCAATCGAAGAAAATGGAACAAACAGACCAAGGCATAACAAAATATAGAGATAATTTAGAGAACTATGACTGGCCAAATTTGTAAGTGGAGAGGAAATAAAATATGGTAAGTTCAGAAAGGTGGGTTGTCAAGATTTAGAGCAGTGCTTCTGAAAATTTAGCCCATAAGAATCGCCATGAGACTTGTTAAAACACAGATCAATAAGTTCCAACCCATATTTTTTATTTGGTGGGTCTGGAATAAGGTCTGAGAATTTGCATTTCTAACAAGTGTTGCTGCTGCTGTTCTGTGAAACACATTTTAAGGAAGACAGAAATACCTGGAAAGATGTTAGGAATTCAATTTCTAGGCAAGAAGAGAGCCATTAATCAGAACAATTATTTAGGAAGATTATTCAAATGACAACATACGGGACACATTGTATTAGGTAGAAAAACAGCACACAGAGAAACAGAAACCAATTGAAGGTCACGTCAAGATCTGCTGAACCACATGAATCCCCTGCCTCCATGAAGCCTAGGAGATCTAGAGCAATGTGCCTCTACATGTAATTCTCCCTTGACCCCAGCTGTGTAATTACAATTTGCCTGGAGTTTAGTCTTAGCCAGTTATGCACGATCCTTGGTTCTTTGTCATGAATCTCCTGGGATAAACCCTAAGCTGACAGCCTTCACACAGGCTGCCTGGACTGCACTTAATAAGTGGGATTGGGGTCACGAAAGCTGGGTGACAGGGCAAGGAGAAACTCCCTTAGACAGCCAAATCACTTGAAGTGGTATTTCTTTCCGGGTCAACAAAAGAGCAGAAGATATTGTCTCTGCTCCCACCTCATCCCATTTTCCAAATGATACTTAATTGGTTTGGATAAATCCATACTTCAAACAGCCTTTGTGCAATAATACAATTTTGTAATAATATAAGATTTGAAGGGCCTGTCAAACAGATAATCTGTTTTAACATCGCTCATGATACCTAGGAATTCAAGTAATCAGAGGGGCTCAGTTTGACTGATTAAACTGCTTTTCCAAACCCAATTTTCTCTTTGTAGCTGAAAAGTATTACTTGCTTTATCTATGATTCTTAGTACCATCAGTCCCAGGAGGAACTGAAAAAAAAAAAAAAGTTCCTTCTGAGAAACTGATCTGACCCTCCTGAGGATAAGGAGCTCTTCTCAACAAGCAGAAGTCCTTAAAGCCAACAAGCTGGAGGCTACTTCTCTACTAAGGAAAGCTTTTGCCTAAGGGTTTCTAAACACAAACAGAAACTGGGGGGGAAGGGGAGTAGAGAAGTAGAACATACATCAGACATTTGTGTTCCATCTTTTCTTTCCAAGCTTTTTATCCTTTTTCCAGTAAAGAAACTGCTTAACCAGCCGGGGCTCGGTGGCTCAGCCTGTAATCCTGCGCCTTTGGGAGGCTGAGGAGAGTGAATTGCCTGAGCCCGTGGGTTCGAGACCTGCCTGGGCAGTGAGACCTCATCTCTACAATAAATCAAAAAATCAACCAGGCGTGGTAGTGCATGCCTGTAATTCCAGTTACTTGGAAAGCTGAGGCGGAAGGATCGCTGGAGCCCAGCAGGTCGAGGCTGTGGTGACCGGGAGCGGCCACTGCACTCCAGTCTGGGCGACAGAGTGAGACTCCAATTCAAAAAAAAAGAAAGAAACTGCTTAACCTTAATTAATAGTGGGACTGGCATCTTATGACCAGAAAGCTGCCCCATCCTTAATTATTTTTTCTTTCAGAGATCCTATAATCCAACAGTCTCTGACCTTTTGGCATCAGGGACCAATTTCATGGAAGACAATTTTTCCACAGATGTGGGAGTCGGGGGTGGTTTTAGAATGATTCAAACAAATAACATTTATTCTGTAATTTATTTCTATTATTATTACATTGTAATATATAATAAAATAATTATGCAACTCACCATTAAAAAAAATAGGCAGAGATGGAAATGGTAAATAAAATAATGGGCGGGCCCTGTGTGGACCACAATAAATGTCGACTTCTGACTTAAAGCCTGCCACCAGATACAACTATACAACCGAAGTACATCCACTCACTTGCCACTCACTGAATAGGGTTTGGATATGAGTCTGCAAAGCAATTGACTTATTATGGTCTCTGAGCAGTCAATCCTCACTGCTGATGTTCATCTGTATTTGCAGCCTCTCCCCCAGTGCTTGCATCACTACCTCAGCTCCAACTCTGATCATCAGACATTAGATTCTCACAAGGAGTACGCAACCTAGATCCTTCGCATGTGCATTTCACAATAGGTTTTGTGCTGCTATGAAAATCTAATGCCGCAGCTAACCTGACAGGAAGCAGAGCCCTGGTGGCAATGTGAGGGATGGGGAATGGCTGTAAATACAGATGAAACTTCGCTTGGTCACCTGCCACTCACCTCCTGCAGTGAGGCCCAGTTCATAAGAGGCCACTGGACCATTACCTGTCTGTGGCCCAGGGATTAGGGGCCCCTGCTATAATCCATATGCCCTCTTTGATATGTACTTTTTCTTCCTTTTGCCAGCTGCTCAGTTTCATCCCAAGCTGCCACAGTGCACTTGCTTCCTTATGCTCTGACGACTAATGGAGATATGTTAACAAACAGTACTAAATTGTTTTTATTTTTTTCCACAAAATACATATACTATTTTAAAGTCCTGAGTAGGGACTTTAAGTGGGGGGTGGGAAATGAAGAAGCAAAGAGAAGAAAGGAAGGAAGGAGAGAAGAAAAACAGGAAGGCAGAAAGGCAGAAAGGAAGGAAGGAAATAAATCTCTTAAGATCTACATTTAAAGCCTTCTCCCCAGGCATTTCTGTGTTGGTAGCCTGAGGGAACTACGCCTTGAGAAGCTTGTACAAGTTTAGACTGTCCCTAAAGAACACTGTCAGGGTAAACAGCCTGTGCTTTTTGTCAAGTTTTGCCAGATGAGAGAAAGGAGAGATGACAAACAGCAGCTGCTTAGATTTGAATATCTAGGCAAATTAGCACAGGTGGTAGGAGATTTACCAGTCTTCTCCTAAGGCTCCTAGCACCAAGAAGCCCATCTGCTGTGAGCTTCCCTCTCACCCAGGCAGGCCTTTTTCCAGTCCCCAGGTGTTGGACAGCTTTCTCAAACCCTGACTCACTTTCTTGTGCAGACCTTTTTGTTATAGACTGAATTGTGTTTCCTCAAATTTCATATGTTGAAGCCTTAACCCCCAATGTGACCGTATTTGAGATAAGGCCTTGGAAGGAGTAATAAGGGTTAAGTGAGTTCATAAGGGTGGAACCTTAATACCATAGGATTAGTGTCTTTATAAGAAGAGGAAGAGACATCAGAGATGAGATGTCTCTCTCTCCCTGCTAGCACACAGGAAAATCTTTTTCAAGACACAGCAAGAAAATGACTGTCTGCAACCCAAGGAGAGACCCTACTAGACAGCATCTCTGCTGGTGACACCTTGATCTTGGACTTCCAGCCTCTGGAACTGTAAGAAAATAAATTTCTGTTGTTTACGCCACCCAATCTGTGGTGCTCTGTTGTAGCAGCTCAAGCAGATTAATACACCTTTCTTCAAAGTCCATTTAGGCCTTCCTCGGTCAGCAGAGCTTCTTCTAGGCACGAAAACCTTAAGACTACTTAGCTGTCCAAGTTTCAAGGGAACTCAGATTCCAAAAAACTCATGTGGTTTGATTCATTGACCCTATGGAATTTGGGACTGGGGATAGGGAGGTCTTAGAGATACTACAAATATTTTCAGCCACACCATGTAGAATCAGGAATTTGTGGACTGACTCACCAGGTTGGAGTACAATGGCATGCTCATGGTCACTGTAGCCTCAACCTGCTGGGCTCAGGCGATCCTTTCGCCTCAGCCTTCCAAGTAGCTAGAACTACAGGTGCACAATACCATGCCCAGTTTATTTATTTATTTATTTATTTATTTAAATTGTAGACACCAGGTCTCACCAAGTTGCCCCAGCTGGTCTTGAACCCCTAAGTTCAGGCAATCCTCTCACCTTGGCCTCCCAAAGTTCTGGGATTACATGCATGAATCACTGTGCCTGGCCAGACTCTAATCTTATTACCTGAGGTCATGAAATGGCTAAGGATTAATCATGCAAACTCTTCCAGGTCATAGTAATGATGCCTCTGCTCCAAGGTTCATGACAAGCCATTGGAGGGAAGAAACCAAGAGCCATAAGATTTATGTTCTAAAATGATCAATTTGAGTCTTATTTGAAGAACAGTCTGCTGAGGTAAAGAATGGAAGCAGAGAGACCAACTAGAAGGCTGTTGTATTACTGGTAGATGACAATGATTTAGACTAGGATGGTGGGTGGCATAGGAATTTGTCAGGTACTAGATATACAACAGCTATCTCCAGAAGATTCCTAGTGGATGCCACAGATAGTACCAAACCTTATATACATTATGATTTTACCTAGACACATATAACTATGATAAAGTTTATTTTATAAATTAGGTACAGACCCGGGCTCGGTGGCTCAGCCTGTAATCCCGCACTTTGGGAGGCTGAGGTGAGTGAATTGCCTGAGCCCGCGAGTTCGAGACCCACCTGGGCAACTTGGCGAGACCTCATCTCTACAATAAATCAAAATGAGCCGGCCGTGGTAGCGTGTGCCTGTAGTTCCAGCTACTTGGAAGGCTGAGGTGGAAGGATGGCCAGAGCTCAGCAGGTTGGGAGCGGCCACTGCACTCCAGTCTGGGCGACAGAGTGAGACTCCAACTCAAAAATAAAATAAAATAAAATAAAATAAATTAGGTACAGTAACAGATGAACAACAATGATAAATATTGAAATAGAAAAAGTATAGCAATATGCTATTATAAAACTTACATGAATGTGGTCTCTCTCTCTCTCAAAGCATCTTATTATATGTACTATTTTCAGACTGTGGTTAACCTTGGGTCACTGAAAGCACAGAAAGCAAAACTCTAGATAAAGGGGATATTTAAAAGGACAAAAGCAATCTTTGCTAATGACTGAATGTATTATGCCAGAGAAAAAGGAGAAACAAAAATCTTAGAAATTTAGTGAATTTAGTAAACCTATCTAGAATTTAATATCTATCTAGAATTTAATGTATCTAGGTATTTAATAAATAACTGGATACATCTATCTATAACAGTTTATGAACCCAAAACATTAACATGGTCATCTCTAATGATGTAATTATTAAAAACATGTATTTGCTGTATTTTACTTCTAATAAGAATATATCACAAATAATTTTTGAGTTGTCGATACATGAAAAAAACTGGTCATTTGAATTTTATGGAATTCAACATAACATCTCTATTACAAGGGGATTTTTCTGATTTGTGAGATTAAAGGGAACAACTTAAAGCAATTCTATGCCTTTATTTAATTTAGGGAGAAAAGACACTAAAATAGCGCTATATTTTCAAATGTTATAGTGGCATTAGTTTGTAAATTCTATAAAAAAAAGTCTGGCCATTGAATGAAATAAAACCATGAGAAAAGAAAAACAGTAATATAGATCATGAATCTTTTTGAAGCTTTTTTTTTTTTTAATGTAGTATTGACTACAGCAATTCTCTAAGTCTTAGAGATAAGATCAAAAACATGACTCAGTCTCAACTCTCAAAAGTGAATGTAGTTCACTGTGGAATAAACTTTGAATCTCGTCTTTGTGTTTTTAAGTGATGTATATTCACACACATCTATAGTACTCATATTAATGCACATCTAGTTTGTGATGGTTTCATTAACATTAATGCAGAAGAGGAAAAGATTGATGAACATTATATATAAAAGATAAGATTCCTATCTGATATTCACCAACAGCCTTACCTTGGACTTATATAAAAGCTTTCATTTTAATATAACATAACATTTGTAGACAAAAATAAACTTTATGTACATATTTTCACCAGCAAAAAAAAATAGATGAGGCGGGCGAGACTTCATCTCTACAATAAATCAAAAATCAGCCAAGTGTGGTAGCACGCACCTATAGTTCCAGCTACTTGGAAGGCTGAGGTGAAAGGATCGCCAGAGCCCAGCAGGTCGAGGCTGCAGTGGCGGAGAATGGCCACTGCACTCCAGTCTGGGTGACAGTGTGAGACTCCAACTCAAAAAAAGAAAAGAAATCAGAGAGCCAAATTTCAAAGAAGACAAGATATGTTTACTCAAAAATATTAGCAGGTATTTTGAGGATAGTATAATCCAAATAAGCTTTAAGAAAGAAAAAAAATTACACAACAATGCAGTTTTTTAATATATTAAATAATTAAAATTTTAAAATAAAAATAAATATTTTAACTGTTTTCTCTATATTTTGGTGGGGTGGATGTTTAGTGGGTTAGACAGGAAATGAGAAAAACAGAGGAAACACTAATTGCGGTAATTCACAAATATTCTATTTACAAAATTGTTTTTCCAAGATGACTACATGTTGGGCCATAAAATAAATTTTAATACATTTAAAAGGACTCGGGTCATACAAATCATGTTCTCTGATCAAAATGAAACTAAATTTAATATTGACAACAAAAAGATATCTGAAAGATCACCCAAGTGTTAGAAAATGAAATAACATACTGCTAAATAGCCAATGGGCAAAGAATAAATCAAAAGATAAATTAGAAACAATGTTTTAGCTAAATAAAAATCCAAAAATGACATACAGAAATTTGTGGACTATGCCTAAAAGAATGATTAGATAATAAATATTTTAAACCACAAACTCTCCATATTAGAAAAGAAAAAGGCTGTATACCAATGGTCTTAAATTCCATCTCAAAAGAAAAAAAAAAACTAGAAAACCAAAAGCAAATGAAACCCAAAGTAAACTGAAAAAAAAGAATTGATGAAGATAAAATTGGAAATCACTAAAACTAAAAGCAGAAATAGAAAAATAAGATCAATAAAATTTCTAAATTCTAGCAAGGCTGTTCAACAAATAAAAGAATAACAAATTACCAATATTAGGAATAAGAGCAGTGACATCACTACAGAGTCTACAGATATTATAATTTGAATATTACCATATATCTACAGATATTTGAATCCAATATTAGAAAAAGAATAAAAACATATTACAAAGTACTTCTGGTCAGCTAATTTAAAAGGTTAGATTAAGTGGACAAATTATTTGAAAGATACTACTAAAGCTCAATCAAGAAGAAAGAGATAAAAATTGAATATCTCTATATCTATCAAGGAAATTTAATTTGTAGTTCAAAACATTCCCACAAAGAAAACTCCCAGATTGCTTCACTGAGAAATAATATCAAATGTTTAAGAAAGAAATAATACCATTTGTACACAAACGTTTCCAGAAACTTAGAGAGGAGATAATATAACACCAAATTATGCATTGGTTTCAGTGTTACTCCAAAAACAAACCCAGACAAAGGCATTTAATAGAAGCAAACTGCAACCTAATATTCTTAATGAACATAGATGCAAAATATTAACCAATCAAATAAAAACATATGAAAAGAATAATAAATCATTACCAAGTTTAACCTAGACATGCAAGGTTGGCTTAACATTCAAAAAATCAATCAACATATTTCTCAATTTTACCAAACAAAATAAAACAACAAAAAAAAATCATCTCAATACATGTAGAAAAAGCACTTGTCAAAATCCAATGTCCTTTTGATTGCCAAAAAACTCCCAACAAACTAAGTACAGAAATAAATTTCCTTCAACTTGTAAAAGGGCAGCTAGAAAAAAACTTATAATTAAGAAGAACATCAAATTACTGATGAATTACTAAATGATTTTTCTCCTATGATCAAGAGTAAGACAAGAATGACCACTCTCATCACTTATAATTAATATTGTACTTAAGATATTAGTCATTTCAATAGAAAAAAAGAAATAAAGAAAAGGAATATAGATTAGAAAAGAAGAAATAAAATCAGTCTACAAGATTGTTTATGTAGAATTTAATACAGCCTGGAGTTTAAACAGTTACCAGAGTTCATTAGTAATTTTAGCAAATTGCAGATACAAAAACAATATACCAAAGTCCATTGTATGTCTATGCAATAGCAAAGAACAATTGGGAACTAATTTTTTTAAACTACTACCATTTACAAAAGCAACCAAATATATGAAATAGGGATAAATCTTACAAAATACATGCAAGTGAGACACCAACTTGAAAAATAAAAAAAATAATAAAATAAAGTCTGAGCTATATTATGCTCTTGGATCAGAAGATTTTATATTGTTAAGATGCTAGCTCTTCTCCAATTGATCTATAATTACAATAAAATCCCAATCAAAATTATGGCATAGATTTTTATAGAAATTGGTAAAAAGGGTTTCTAAAATCTATAATGAAAATGCAAAAAACCCAAACTAGCAATTTTGAAACAGAAAAACAAAGTGAACAAAGTGAAAAAAATTACAAGACTTACTTCCAAAGACTTCAAGACTTATCAAAAAGCTACAATAATTAAGACACAATGGCATTGACCTAAAGATACACACACAGATTAGGGCCAGAGAATAAAGATTCCAGAAACACATCCAAACATATATGGACAACTAATTTTTGGAAAACATACAAAGGCAATCTGGAGAAAAGATGGTCTTTTCATCAAAAGATACTAGAACAATTTCATATGTGCATACCAATCATAATCATCAATCCAAGCTGTCAACATATTTAAGAATTAATTTTAATGTATCATAGACGTGAATGTAAAACCTAAAATTATAAAAAAAAATCTAGAACAAAACATGGAAAAAATATTTTTGACTTTAGGGAGACAAAGGTTTACTAGATATATCACTACAAGTATAATTCATAAAAAGAAAAAAACAAGTTAGAGCCTCAATATTTTGAACTTCTTTTATAAGTACCTTGGGGAGAATGAAAAATCTAGCACAGATTGGAAAAAAATATTGGTAAATCATATATCTGATGAAAGATCGGTATCTACAACTCAGCAATGAAAAAACAATCCCCTAAAAAGAATGGGCAGGCTGGCATGGTGGCTCACGCCTATAATCCTAGCACTTTCTTCAAAGAAGAAAAAAATGTCAACAGGAGACAAGACTTCAAAGAAGTAGATTGGGAATGCTGCAGCCAAAAAAAAATTAGGGGGTGGAGGGGGATCTATACTGATAAAAGAGGGAGAAAAATGCTTGTGAAGGCCACATTCCTAAGATTCAGAAGCAATAAAGGACTGAGGCCTAGCCAGGCACCATGGCTCACGCCTGTAAGCCCAGCACTTTGGAAGTCCGAGGCAAGAGGATTGCCTGAGTCCAGAGGTTTGAGACCAGCCTGGACAACTTGGTGAGATCTTGCCTCTACAATAAATTTTTAAAAATTAACTGGCCATGGTGGTGCATGCCTGTGGTTCCAGCTACTTGGATGGCTGAAGCAGAAGGATCCCCTGAGCCCAGCAAGTCGAGGCTGCAGTGGCCGTGAGCTTGTCACTGCTCTCCAATCTGGGCAACAGAGTGAGACTTCTACTCAAAAAATAAGAAAAAGACTGAGGCTTAATCAGAACATTATAGAATGCTCTCCCTCCCCCACAACCCTAAGTCTTCATTAGATGACAGTGACTTACGGCTGCAAAACTGAAAGACAAGACACTTTCTCCAATGATTAGTGAAAGGTACCTATAGAAACCTAAAAGAAACTTAGCTTATTCTTAGTCTTTTTGCCTCAGTGTAATGATTAGCAGGCATTCGGACATTCTACTGCAGGACAAACAGCAGCCTATCCCATCCCCCCCCTAGGCAAATCTCCTTCAGATACAAGATCAGGACAACCCAAATGACCAGCCTACCTTTGGTCAAGGAATTTGTGAATTGCAAATGTCTAACAAGTCTCTTGCAGGAAACCCGCCCCCCCAGGGTTAACCTAATCAGCCCTTGTGACCTACGTGATATGACATGAATAAACCCCACCATGGCAGCAATCATGTGACTAACCCACCCATCTGCTTGCTGTCCATCACCTGACATCATCAGTACCTACGCTTGCCCGCCCCTTTGTTATGACGTGGAAGCAGACCACCACCCAATCACCTTAATGACCTCCCCCCATCAAGGGGAATGGTTAAAATGACTCAACTACAAGCAACCAGGGGCCATTGCCTTGCTAGAGTCTGGTGTGATCATGTGCTCTTTGAGCCATGGCTGTCGCCATGCTTCCTGGCTTTGGTCCCCCTCCCCCACCTTGGGGAGGTGAATCTTCTCTCTTCCTTCTCTTTCTCTCTCTAATTTACTTTTTTTTTTTTTTTTTGAGTTGGAGTCTCACTCGGTCTCCCAGACTGGAGTGCAGTGGCTGCTCCCGGCCACCGCAGCCTCGCCTGCTGGGCTCCAGTGATCCTTCTGCCTCAGCTTTCCAAGTAGCCGGAATTACAGGCATGCACTACCACGCCCGGCTGATTTTTTGATTTATTGTAGAGATGAGGTCTTGCTGCCCAGGCGGGTCTCGAACCCGCGGGCTCAGACAATCCACTCACCTCAGCCTCCCAAAGGTGCGGGATTACAGGCTGAGCCACCGAGCCCGGCTTCTAATTTACTTTTAAATAAACATTTCTTTGTTAATCTTTTTGTGTGTCACAATTCTTTGCAATCTACTCAGATCTCTGGGTTGCCAGCCCTGGCAGTGCTGTGCGCCTCCCTACGCCTCTCCACCCTCACCTGGTCCATCCAGTCCCCTAACAATTAGCACATAGAGAAGGCCCAGATCCATAAGGAGAGCTAAAATAAGGGCCCTAGGCCAGGCATGGTGGCTCAAGCCTGTAATCCCAAAACTTTGGGTGGCTGAGGCAAGTGGATTGCCTGAGCCCACAGGTTTGAGACTAGCCTGGGCAACTTGGTGAAACCTCTTCTCTACAATAAATGAAAAAATTAGCCGGGCGTGGTAGCACACACCTCTAGTTCCAGCTACTTGGATGGCTGAGGCGGAAGAATCACCTCACCGGAGGCTCTCAGTTGGACGCTGGGGTGGCCGTGAGTGTGCCACTGTACTCCAGCCTGGGCGACAGAGTGAGACTCTGACTCAAAGAAAAAAAAAATGGCCCTAGAATAAGTCAAAGCCTCTAGTAGTTAGTCACAATAAAGGCGAAACCACAACTGGCTCCTGACCAGATTAACACAAATCCTCACTCCAAGTCCAATTTACAAAAAAAATGACAAGTAATGTCAAAAGATAAGGAAAAAAACACAATCTGAAGAAACAAAGCAATCACCATAACCAGATTTAAATATAATATAGATGTTGGAATTATCAGAAAGACAATTTAACATAACTATGATAAGTATGTTAATGACTCCAATGGGCAAAGTAGTCAACATGCAAGAACAGATGGGTAATGTTAAAAAAGAAGTGAACATTGTAAGAAGGATCAAAAGAAAATATTAGAGTTCAAAAACACAGTAAAAGGAGTTTTTAAAAATACCTTTAATGGGCTCCTCTGTAGACTTAGCATGGGCAAAGAAAGAATCAGTGAAGCTGAAGATAAGTAGATTTTTCAAACTGAAATACAAAATAAAAAGAATTAAGAAAAATTAATTTTAAAAAATAGCTCATGCAAGATCTGTGGGACAATTTCAAATAATGTAACATAGGCATAATTAGAATACCAGAAGAAGAAAGAGAATGAAGCAGAAGAAAGTTTAAAGTAATAATGGTTGAATACTTTCCAAAATCAATGTAAAGACAATAAACCACAGATCCATAAATCTCAGAGAACACAAAGGAACAAGAACAAAACCAGCTGGACATTTTCCATTCAAACAACAGAAAACCGCTCATAATAGAAAATCTTGGCCAGGTTTGTGGCCCAAAATGTAATCCCAGCACTTTGAAAGGCTGAAGCGAGAGGATTACCTGAGCCCACAGGTTCGAGACCAGCCCGGGCAACTTGGTGAGCCCTCGTCTCTTCAATAAATCAAAAATTAGCCAGGAGTGGTAGTGCGCGCCTGTAGTTCTGGCTACTCGGAAGGATGAGGCAGAAGGATCGCCGGTGCCCAGCAGGCCGAGGCTGCGGTGACCACAAGTTGCCACTGCACTCCAGCTTGGGCGACAAAAAGTGAGACTCTGACTCAAAAAAATAAAATAACAATAGATAAATAAATAAATAAACTGTGTGTATACCTGAAGCCAACTTTAAATATACAGATAGCTTAAAAGTTTGGAGGATGGTGAAAAATATACCATCTACTATACAGTAATGAAAAGAAAGGTGAAGTAGGTATGTTAATTTTAGATAAAACAAACTATTTATTTATTTATTTGTTTGTTTGTTTATTTATTTCTCTTGAGCCATCAAATTTTATTGGCAAGTCAGGGGAGGAGCCAGGGTTAATGGTTTCCTTCTTCTCATACACCTGCCCAGAATGCCCCTGCAGGAAGGCAGAAGCCTGGAGCCTGCGGCCTCACAGGGCCTTGGGGGCGGACAGGTAGTTGTAGTGGGCTTCCTGACCCTCCCGCAGGCTGTGGTAGGTGGCAATCTCCTGTTCCAGCCGCGACTTGATGTCCATGAGCCGCTGGGTCTCCTGGTTCGAGCGCTCACTGGCCGCACACATCACCCAGCTGGGCCTCAATACCTCCAGTCAGAGCCTGAATTTGCACCCACTGGGTGCCCAAGCCGGCCTCGGTTTGCGTCAGCTTGCCTTCCAGGGCGGGCTTCATGCCATCACAACTCAATCTCCAGTCCCTGAAAGGAGCACTGCAGGTCAGTGACATCGGACTTGACCCTCTGGAGGCGCTGGTGTGGTCAGTGCTCAGCCACAACCTCCTATTGGTTTCACATGTCTCTTGGGATCTTGGCAAGATTGATGCCCAGAGCAGAATCCAGCTCCACACTCACCTGGCTATCTCCTGGCCCCTTGGGGCACTGATTTCCTCCTTGTGGTTCTTCTTCAGGTAGACCAACTCCTCCTTCAGGCCTTTGACCTGCATCTCTAGGTCGGTCCTGGCCAGGGTCAACTCGTTCGGCACCCAGTGTAGCCATTGATGTCGGCCTTCAGGTGCGAAGTCATCTGCAGCAAGACAGGCGTTCTCAAGCTGCAGGACAATCTTGGAATTCTCGATGGTGGTACTAAGAATCTTGTCCCACAGGTCCTCATGGTCTTGAAGGAGTGACTATAGTCGCAGGAGGGCCTGGGGTCCTGCTTCTGGTACCAGTCTGGCATCTACACCTCCAGGTGGGTGTTGGCCTGTTCCAGGGCTCACACCTTGTCCAGGTAGGAGGCCAGGCAGTCCCTGGAGTTCTGCATGGTCAGCTTCTCGCTGCCCACCAGCAGCCCATCGGACCCGGCCAGGACACTGGCCTAAACCTTGGTGAGGTCCCCCCAGAGGAGGAAGAGGACAGGAAGTGGTGGAGGACACAGACACACCGTGACAGGCCAAGCCCTCGTGGATGCTGGGCGCCGAAGGCGACCCCCCACCAAGGACAAGGTGAACGACTAACTTGACGATAGTTGTAGGAAGTCATGGCAAGATGGAGAAAGACATTGCATTAATTCTTTTTATTTTTTGATAATTCTGCTTTGTCACCAAGTCTGAACCTTAAATAAGTTGGTCTCAACCTCCCAAGTAGCTAGGACTATAGGCCTCCAAACTATAAGGGTCATGAAAAACAATGAAAATCTGAGAAACCATTACAGCCAAGAACAGCCTAAGGAGTTGTGATAACTAAATATGATGTGGTATCCTGGATGGGATCCTGGAACAGAAAAAAAGCGCAATAAGTAAAAATTAAGAAAATCTTAATAATCTGAATAATGTATGGCGTTTACTTAATAACATTATGTAAATATTGGTTCATTGGTAGTGTACCATATTGGTGTAAAGTGTTAATAATAATGAAATGTCTGCACTATCTTCACATTTTTCTGTAAATTTAAAACTTTTTTCATTTGGAGTCTTACTCTGTCGACTGGAGTGCAGTGGTACACTCATGGCTACCACAAAACTCGAACCACTGGGTTCAGGTGATCCTTCTGCCTCAGCCTTCCAAGTAGCAGGAGCCACAGGTGCATGCCACCACACCAGCTAATTTTTTTTTAATTTATCGTAGAGATGAGTTCTTGCCATGTTGCCCAGGTTGGTCTCGAACCCCTGGACTCAGGCAATCCTCTTGCCTTCATTTCCCAAAGTGCTGGGATGACAGACATGAGCCACTGCATCCAGCTTAAAACTCTTTTCAAATAAAATGTGTATTCAATGAAGTGTTAAGCCTACACTGATCCAGTCATTCACTCCTAGTTATTTTCCAAAGAGAAATGAAAGCATGTGTCTACACAAAGACTTGCACGCAAACGTCACATTGAGTCTAGTTGTGATGGCTCCAAACTAGGAACAATGCAAGTGTCCATCAGCAGGTGAATAGAAAAACAAATCACGGTGTATACACGCAATAGAATACTTCTCAGTGGGAAAAAAAGGAATAAACTATTGCTACAGGCGATATCTAAGTCTTAAAATAATCCTGCTGATGGAAAGAAGTCACGCCAAAAGAATACATGTAGCATGATTGCATTTACGTAGACTGTTAGGAAATGCAAATGAACTGTAGTGTCAGAAAGCAGATCTGAGATTGCCGGAGAATGGGGAGAGACAGCTGTGGGAGTGAGTGAGTATGAAGGGGCCTGAGGAAATTTTGGGGGGTGATGAAAATGGTCGTTGTTACACCTGAGTTGTTTTCACAAATGTTATTAAAGTTGCCATAATATTATATACTAATTTTTTTTTTTTTTTGAGCCAGAGTCTCGCTCTGTCACTCAGACTGGAGGGCAGTGGTATGCTTCCGGCCACCGCAGCCTTAACCCGCTGGGCTCTGGAGATCCTTCCGCCTCAGCCTTCCATGTAGCGGGAACTTCAGGTGCGCGCTACCACACCCGGCTGATTTTTGATTTATTGTAGAGACGAGGTCTTGCCAACTTGCCTGGGTAGGTCTCGAACCCACAGGCTCAGGCAATCCACTCTCCTTGGCCTCCCAAAGTGCTGGGATTACAGGCTGAGCCACCAGGCCCGGCCTAGATACTAATTTTAATAGCAAGAATTAAAACTGAAATTTATCATAAAAAATAATAATGTGGGATGATGAAGAAATCATTTTATTTTTATTTTTATTTTTTTTGAGTTGGAGTCTCACTGTCACCCAGACTGGAGTGCAGTGGCCGCTCCCGGCGACCGCAACCTCGACCTGCTAGGCTCTGGCAGTCCTTCCGCCTCAGCCTTACCAAGTAGCTGGAACTACAGGCACGCGCTACCACGCCCGGCTGATTTTTGATTTATTGTAGAGATGAGGTCTCACCAAGTTGCTCAGGCGGGTCTCGAACCCGCGGGCTCAGGCAATCCACTCACCTCAACCTCCCAAAGGCGCAGGATTACAGGCTGAGCCACAGAGCCTGGCTCGAAGAAATCATTTTAATAGGTTAAGTCCACTCAGATTTTTGTTTGTTTGTTTGTTTTTGTTTAACCTATTTTTTAATTTTAAAATTATGGGGTACAGTTAAGGGCTAGGTATACAAATATGCATTGTGCAGGTACCCTTGTTGATGAGGTGTGCCCCCCATCCCCAGACAGATATTGACTACCCTTAATCCCACCTGCCTTCCCTTCCCTGCCCCCCCCCCATAGTTTCCCATCACTGTCAATCCTTTTCCTATAGTATTATGATAGTTGTTCAAGGTCCACTTATGAGCGAGAACATGTAATACTCAGATCTTTGTTTCTGTGAGAGACCACTCAGTATTATAAACTCCAATTCCATCCAGGTTGCTGTGAAATTCATGATTTTGTTCTTTTTTATGACTGCATAATATTCCATTGTGTATATGTACCACATTTTTAAAATCCAGTCCTCTTTTGATGGATAACATGGTTGGTTCCAGGTTCTTGCTATTGTGAACAACGTGATAAACATACGTGTGTAGGTATCTTTTTTAAAAAGTGATTTGAGTTCTTCTGGGTATATTCCCAGTAGGGGGATTGCGGGGTCATATGGAAGGTCGATTTTTATAGCTTTTAGGAATCCCCACACTGATTTCCACAGAGGCTGCACTAGTTTACACTCCCTCCAACAGTGTAGAAGTGTCCCCTTTTCACCACATTTTCTCCAGCATCTGTTATTTTTTGTTATTGATTATGGCCATTCTGACTGGAGTTAGGTGGTATCTCAGTGTAGTTTTAGTTTGCATCTCTTTGATGGTTAGTGAGGTTGAACATTTCTTCATGTGTCTGTTGGCCATTCATGTGTCTTCTTTTGAGAAATGTCTGTTCATATCTTTTGCCCACTTTGTAATGGGGTTGTTTGTTTTTTTCTTTTCAGCACGTTTGAGTTCCTTGTAGATCCAAGATGTTAGGCCTTTGTCAGACATGGAGTTGGCAAATACTTTTTCCCAGTCTGTGGGCAAATACTTTTTCCCAGTCTGTGGGACCAGTCCCTGCTCTCTTGATGGTTTCTTTGGCTTTGCAGAAGTTTGTCAGTTTAATGAGGTCCCACTTGTCTATTTTATCTCTTATGGCCCATGCATTTCGGGTTTTGTTCAGGAATTGGATGCCAGTTCCAATTTCCATAAGGGTGTGTCCTTCATTTTCTAAGGTTCTTATGGTTTGAGGTTTTACATTTAGGTCTCTGATCCATTTAGAGTTAATTTTTGTGTATGGGGATAGATAGGGATCTTGTTTGAATCTCCTGCATGTGGTCAGCCAGTTTTCCCAACACCATTTACTGAATAGGTTCTCCTCTCCCCAGTGGTAGGTGGTAGAGGCTTTGTTGAAGATGAGTTGGTTGAGAAATTGAGGTTTTGCTTCTGGACTCTCAGTTCTATTCCATTAGTCTATATGCCTGTTCCTATATCAATACCAAGCTGTTTTTATTATTGTAGTTTTACAGTAAAGTTTGAAGTCTGGTAATGTGATACCCCCTGCTTTGTTTTTTTGTTTTTTTGTTTTTTGGGTTTTTTTGCTGAGGATTGTTCTGGTTATTCTTGGTCATTTGTGTTTTCATATGAACTCCTGTATTGCTTTTTCTAGGTCTGAGAAAAATGTTGCTGATAATTTGATGGGTATTGCATTAAGTCTGTAGATTGCCTTAGGTAAGATGGACATCTTCACAATGTTGATTCTTCCAATTCATGAGCATGGGATATTTTTCCACTTGTTTGTGTCATCTTTGATTTCTTTGAGCAGTGTTTTGTAGTTTTCATTGTAAATGTCTTTCATGTTTCTGGTTAGGAAGATGCCAAGGTATTTCATTTTTTTTGTGGCTATTATGAATGGAATTGTGCTTTTTATTTGGGTTTCTGTTTGTTTATTATTGGTGTAAAGAAATGCAATTGTCTTTTGCACATTTATTTTATACCCTGAGACTTTGCCAAAGTCCTTTATCAGTGCAAGGAGGTTTTTAAGAAACATTTATACTGATCTAAGCACATCTTTATCTGGTAATATTTGGAATTTTGTTGGTTTTTTGCTCGTTTCATAAATTAATTTGTCTTATTTATTTATTTTTTGAGTTGGAGTCTTACTCCATCACCCAAGCTGGAGTGCAATGGCACACTCATGGCCACTGCAGCCTCAACCTGCTAGGCTCAGGTGACCCTTCCACCTCAGCCTTCCAAGTAGTTGGAACTACAGGCATGCACCACCACACATGGCTAATTTTTTGATTTATCGTATTGACGAGGTCTCACCAAGTTCAGACTGATCTCGAACCGCTGGACTCAGGCAACCCTCTCATCTCCACCTCCCAAAGAACTGGGATTATAGACTTGAGCCACTGCACCTGGCCTAATTTGTCATTTAAATGTCTGAAGAGGACTTGATGCTTTCTTCACAACAGAAATGTTAGTGCCCTTTATTGAAAAGTACAATCACATTTCCAGAATTAAGATTGTCATTACTGATGCCTTAACAGAAAATCCAAAATTCTCTTTAATTAACTCCCAAAGCATGTTTCAATGAGCATAAATTGATATATCCAAAGTGTCTCTCTTTTTAAAATATTAAATGGAATAGAAGTTCTGAAGCAGTTATATTGTAATAGAAGTGCTCAAGATTTAATGTCAAGCCTTCATTCAAAGTCGGGGACTAAGAACTCTGTGTTATAAAGAAATACAAAATATTAAGACTGTTTTACTCTTTTTCCCCCAGATCAACCTCATGTAGCCTTGAGAATGGAGACAATATATCAGTGAGAAATACCTTGAATTAAGTTATTTACTAATCTTACTTTAAAATCAGTTTTCTTACATAAAAAAGGTGAAGGGAAAAATACTAAACTCACTATAAAAACTATTACTATAGAGGACTTTTATGACAAAAGCAAAAAAATAAAAGGAGACATAGAGCTTTTATAGGAGGAAACAAGGAGAGAAAAGATAATTACAAACAAACTTTATGATCCCAGAAAGCTAAATGTTGAAGCAAAAAAGGGAATAATAAACAAACAGAAGTTCAGATTCCAATCCTAGAACACAAAGGATCTAAATACTACATTCTCTCTTGAACTTTGAAAGGGTAGCATTACTTGAACAATAGTGAAAAAGTTTTCTATATTCAACAGAAACAGAGTTGCTGCAGACAGAGACAAAGGACTTCACCTTCTGGAAAAATACAGTTTTAATTTGGCTAAAAACTTCATCTGATATATTTTTGAAATACCTTGTAGGCAGTTTTGTTCTTCACAAGATGGATATTTTGAGAGACAAAAGGAACTCTAGGCTTAATTCAGACCAATTGTGATTTATTGTTCCATATCTAGAGACAGAAACCTTAGGCAAACGTAGTGATAGTAACAGAAATCAGAGGCACACTGGTCATGGAATCAGTGCCTAACTTAAGAAGGTGCATTTCCAACAGTTAGGAGCCCGTACTGAAGCAGGTTATTTCTTAAGAAAGGGCATGTGCTTGCCTTTGACAAGAAGCTTTGTATACTTTCACAACCATGATTAAGCAAACCAGGAACTAAGAGTGGTGGGCTGCAGGTATCTGGTCATGAGTTACACATGCAGATTAGA
This sequence comes from Carlito syrichta, assembly GCF_000164805.1. Taxonomy (NCBI): domain Eukaryota; kingdom Metazoa; phylum Chordata; class Mammalia; order Primates; family Tarsiidae; genus Carlito; species Carlito syrichta. The sequence continues at coordinate 776,874 of NW_007247747.1, read as the reverse complement.
CATTGACAGACAAATTTCTTGTAGGCAGTTTAAATTAAAATAGGGTAGTGTTCAGACATCTTTTTTATTGATACACGACCTTCACCTGACTGACCAGGCACAACAGACCTGACCACCTTGTAGTCTGGAATATGTATCTATCAGTGTAGTAAATCACAGAAACAGTAGAGAATTACCCAAAACACAGACATGATGGTTAAGAAAAGTTCAAATCTAATTAAGTAATAATGTTAATTATTTAGAAGATTTTGTACAGAGATGGTAATCAAAACTGATGACCAGATACCCGCAGCCTACCACTCTCAGTTCCTGGTTTGCTTAGTTGTGATTGTAAAAGTATATAAAGCTTCTTGTCAAAGGTAAGCACAAGTCCTTTCTTAAGGAGCCTATGCTTGCTTTTGAGCATGCCTCTCAAATAAAATCTGTCTTAAATCCTACTTGGATTCGCTCTCTGAAATTCTTTTCTGTGGTTAAAGAACCCACAGAACAACACACTGCACACCTCCCCGCATCAATAGCATGACCTGAGTCCAGAAAAAAAGTTAATACTAGCAAAATATGACTTCTAACTGCAGATATCTCTTTAGGAGAAAAAGAGTAGAGATAGAAAGAGAGTAGCATGATAAACTGCCATGTCTGTAAACATACATAAGGTGTACAGAGGACCCAACCGAATGAGCAAGACAAGCCCTTTAAGAACAATGTATTAAAGATAATACCAAAAATAAGAGGTGACTAGTGAAAAACATCAAGGATGACAAAGAATTCTTCTTAATCATTTGTTTGATACAAGAAGAATAAGAAAACAGATTTGTTACTTAGAGCAGTAATGTTAGTTATAACGGCTAGAAAGTAACACTTTGTATCTCTTCTTTTACCTTTTCTGTAAAAACTACACTTTATGGAGTTGATCTCCATGTGTCAAGTGTCAGACTAAATACTTCAGGCAAATGATCTCATATAAGCCTAAAAACACCACCATGATATGGATAATACTATCATGCCTTTTCTCACAAATGGGGATATTGACATTTAGAGAAGTTGTCTAACTTGTTCACGGTCACACAGTTACCAAGTGTCAGAGCTAGAATTTTAACCCAAGTAGGCTACTTTTAGAAACCATGCTTGTAATCAGTATACAGTATTTTAATATATGTTCCATCAAGAGCTTATTCTTCAGAGTGGAAATGATGTAACATGCATGAGTATAAGAACACTTAAGTTCAAGATACCTGTGAGGCATCTAGACACTCTAAGTGAGTTTTAGTTCCTTGGCCAAGATAAATTACCCTTCAAGAAACTAAAATGACATACCAACAAGATCACTATACCTCTCACAATGATGTATGAAGAACAGTGGAACAGCCATCTGGTTTCTAAAAACCAGAGTCAGATAAATAGTTTCTCAAGCTACCAGAATAATGTGGAGTTTGATGTTGAATTAACAGTAGGCTATTTATGTTATGTCTGTCCTAGAACAAATTATAGATGGTCTATCAAAATAAGTTAAGAAAGTTGTTGGTCAGGCTGGGTGCAGTAGCTCACGCCTATAATCCCAGCACTTTGGGAGGCCGAGGTAAGAGGGTTGCCTGAGCACATAGGTTCGAGACCAGCCTGGCAACTGGTGAGACCTCAACTCTACAATAAATAAATAAATAAAAATTAACCAGGCATGGTGGCATGTGCCTATAGTTCCAGCAACTTGGAAGGCTGAGGCAGAAGGGTCACCCGAGCCCGGCAGGTCAGGACTGTGGTGGCCATGAATGTGCCACTGCACTTCAGCCTGGGCAACAGAGTGAGACTCCAACTCAAAAAAACAAAATGGAACAAAGAAAGTAGTTGGTCATTAAAGATCAGCTTGTGTTCATTAAGACTGAGACATGACACGTGAAAATATTTATATTTGAAAACTAAAAATACTGCCGAGTGCAGTGGCTCACATCTATAATCCCAGCACTTAGAGAAGCCCAAGCAAGAAGATTGCCTGAGCCTAGGAGTTTAAGAGCACTCTGGGCAACATGGCAAGATCTTGTCTCTACAGTAAATTAAAAAATTAGCTGGGCTTGGTGGTGCATGCCTGTAGCCCCAGTTACTCGGAAGGCTGAGGCAGAAGGATCACCTGAGTCCAGCAGGTTGAGGCTGAGGTACCCATAATTGTGCCACTGCACTCCAGCCTGGGTGAGAATGAGACTCCAACTCAAATTAATTAATTAATTAAAAGTAAATTCCAGTGCTTAAAAAGAAAGTTTTCTTTATGAAAAGAAAACTTGTTGCACAAGTTTATGGTCGATCAATGTCAATCAGAAGACAGTTTTGTAATGACTTGATTCATAGATTTACTCTCAGTCCTTCCTGGATCCAAAAAAAAATTTTTTTTTTGAATTGGAGTCTCACTCTGTCGCCCAGGTTGAAGTGCAGTGGCACACTCACGGCCACCACAGCCTTGAACCGTTGGGTTCTGGCGATCCTTCCACCTCAGCCTTCCAAGTAGCCAAAACCACAGGTATGCACTTATTACACCCGGCTATGGATCAAAATTTTTACACACAAAGATATAGAAGACCTATTGAGCATACTTAAGGATGATTAAAGTGGAAGAGAAAACAATGCATGGCTCTCCATGAAGATTTTCAATAGTATCTCAACAGTATGATGGACTACATGGAACAACCTGAAAAGTAATGAAGATAAATTTTTTTTTAATATACACTTTCACTGAACAAACAAGTGTACTTTACAGGATGGAGGAGATATGTTATCCCTGGGGCAAGTACAAAAATGTCATGGGACTTGGCGTCAACAAGAATCTTAACAAGAGTCAGCAGAGCATTCTGTGTGGGGTATGCCATAAGGCTTTCTTTTCATTTTTCTCCCCTCCCCTCATGAGGCTTTCTTTTCTTTCTTTCTTTTTTCTCCTTCCCTCCCCCAGTAAGGCTTTCTCTCTCTCTCTCTCTCTCTCTCTCTCTCTCTCTCTCTTTCTTTCTTTTTGAGTTGGTGTCTCACTCTGTCACCTAGGCTGGAGTGCAGTGGCTCATTCATGGCTACCGCAGCCTTTACCTGTTGGGCTCAGGTGATCCTTCCACCTCAGCCTTCCAAGCAGCTGAAACCACAGGCACGTGCCTCCGTGCTTGTTAGGGGACTGGACAGAGTGAGGGAAAATGGATGGAACAAGGACGCAGCACTGCTGGGGCCGGCAAGCCAGAGGTGCCATGCTGGGAACCCAAAGATCCGAGTAGATGGAAAGAATTGTGACACACAAAAAGGTTAAGATACAAAAGTTTATTTAAAAGTAAATTAGAGAGAGAAAGAGAAGGAAGAGAGAAGCTTCACCTCCCCAAGGTGGGGGAGGGGGACCAAAGCCAGGAAGCATGGCGACAGCCATGGCTCAAAGAACACATGATCACACCAGACTCTAGCAAGGCAATGGCCCCTGGTTGCTTGTGGTTGAGTCCTTTTAAACATTCCCCTTGATGGGGGGGAGATCATTAGGGTGACTGGGTGGTGGTCTGCTTCCACGTCATCACAAAGGGGCAGACAAGCGCAGGTAGTGATGATGTCAGGTGATGGACAGCAAGCAGATGGGTGGGTTAGTCACATGATTACTGCCATGGTGAGGCTTATCTGTGTCATGTAGTTCACAGAGGGCTGATTAGGTTAACCCTGGGGTGGGAGATTCCTGCAAGAGACTTGTCAGACATTTGCAATTCACAAACTCAGACATTTGCAACTCACAAATTCTTAGGACTTTGGCCTTGACAAGAAATCAAAAGTTTACAAGAGATTATTGTGCTAAACCATGAATGGTTGGGTTGTCCTGGTCTTGCATCTGAAGGAGATTTGCCTAGGGTAGATGGGATAGGCTGTTGTTTGTCCTGCAGTAGAATGTCTTAATTCTTTCTAATGGTTACACTGAGGCAAAAAGACTAAAGAATAAGCTAAGTTTCTTCTAGGTTTCTATAGGTACCTTTCAATGCTCACCTAACTTTTTGATTTATTGTAGAGACAAGGTCTTACCAAGTTGCCCAGGCCGGTCTCGAACCCTTGGACTCAGGCAATCCTTCTGCCTTTGCCCCTCAAAGTGCTGGGATTACAGGCATGAGCCACCACACCTGGTTGCCATAAGACTTTCAATCCACAAGTTGAAAAGCATTCAGAAGAGACTGACTAGGACAACCTAAGCTCAGGAGGAGGAAAAGGCATATGAGGAAACCTGAAGGAAAACAAAAAATTGAAGCTACTTCTGAAAGACGGTGGCGCACAGTGAGACTCAACACCCATTAAGGCCAAGAGATTTAATGGGTTGAACACAGTGGCTACAGGACCTGAGGGTCAGGCTGTAGCGCTGAAGCAAGGGTGCGACGGCCTTTATAGGGGCTTAGGGTGACCTGTCTGTCGTCTATAGGTTGGCTGGCAGAGCTTCATGTAGGTTGATGGATTTTTCGCGGGCACGGGAAAGGGTGCGGAGGGAGAACAAAGGAAGGCACCAAGAAAGAACAAAGGAAGGCACCGTTTCAATCGCCATTTTAGTTTGCCGCGTTGCCGTTTCCAGGAAAGGGAGAGGATGTGGCTTTACTTGTGGCTTGGCGGTGGCCCTTCATTCCCACCTCTTTGGTTATACGGGAGAGGGGCAGCGTTTGTCTGTCCGGTTACTTCCTGCTGAAAATGGGCATCGGTGGGTGAGGTGGGTGAAAGGACAAACCACATGAGACCCCACAAGTAGGTGCCAAAAGAAAAAATTTCATTTGAGTGGAAGTCCTGGAAGGTGACTTTTAAGTGGAAAACGGCAAGCTGGTCCGGCCAGTCGTCGAGTGGACACGGGACAGAGAGGAACCAACTGTCACGAAGAAGGTGGTTAAGAAACGCTGAGAATCTGAGTGGTAGGTAGTAGGGGGTAAACTTTAAGGCGAGCATGTCTGAAATGAGAAGACAAGGTTAGAAGTTTGTAGGGTTGGGATAGTTGAGACCTGGATCTTCAGTGGGCAGGAGGTCATAATTCTGTAGGAGAAGCTGATTAATGCTTTGATTAGAGATTTTTAAAAGTTGTGACTGGAGAAACTTGATGATACAAGGGAGAAAGGAGCATAGGCCGAAAATGAGAATGACAGGTGTGATGATAGGCAAAAGCCAGGTGAGTAGGGAGTTTTGTAGTAGGCTGCCGACTTGGGAAGACTTTGTCCTTTGGAGCTGTGAGGAGAGGTGTTGTAATTTATTAATATTTTGTTCAATGACTCCTGACTCGTTAATATAATAACAGCACTCCTCTTGGAGGAAAAGACAAGTGCCTCCCTTTTTGGCTGTTAGGAGATCTAGAGACCAACGATTTTGGAGGGCTACTTGTGCTATGCTTGTTATCTGTCTTTGCAATGATTGGAGAGAATTGGAGGTGATGTCTAAAGCTAACTGGATTTTGTTTTGTCTTCCATGGCCCATAGTGAGTAGCTGAGAGCCCCTCCTGATAGACCTATGGAGGTGACTGCGGAAGCCAGGGACAATCCTACCATGACTGGAGGGAAGACAGCCCTCTTGTGTCGGTGTTTGGGAGTCAAGAGGGCCTGGAGGTCGGCAATGGAGTAGAGAGAGAGCTGTGGGATTAGTGTAACAACTATACAGGGGGAGGTGAGATTGGAGGTATGGGAGAGGAGGGTGCCATTGCACCATAAGAAGAGGCCGGG
>NW_007247747.1:769503-770962 GCF_000164805.1 Carlito syrichta | reverse complement strand
GACCGATTTAAGAAGCAGAGGGTGTGGCCTATTATGGTAAGCCAAGAAGGGAGATGCTGGAGGGTTGTAAGGAGAGGTGGTCTTCTGAGGAAGGGGGTAAAGGGTCTACCGCTGCCAGGAGCTGTTGTTCTTGGGTCTTTATGTGCTCCACCACTGATACCATGACGGAAGGGGTAAAGGTGGAGTGAGAGATGGATAGGCGCCCAGTGGCATGTTCATAATAATCCTTTGGGTAGACAGCTACGTATATGAGGTCTTTCCAGAGATCAGCAGTTGGATTAGGGATGTCAAAGGTGAAGTGGGAAAAATGGCCTCCACGCTCAGAATGTCCACCTACGTAGTGACGAACAAGGAAGTTCGGCCCTCACCCAGGCTTTTCTGCTGATGGATTCGTCGGCATAGTGAATCCTGCATGACCAATAGGGACAGCCATTATATGTGTCAGGCCACCATTTGCAATAGTCTAGGGTTTGGTCTTCCAGTATGCATAGAAAGGGCCAATGGGCGTCTGTCAAGCTTATTGAGGACTTTAAGCTGAGGGAAATAGGTTGTGAGCAATTGTCTATGGGGCATGTTTGTTTGTCTAGGTCCTTGACTGTATCTAATCCGAGGGTGTTTTTGTAAAGTTCGCGCATGGTAAACCGATAATGGAGGACGGACAGGGTAGTGGGCTTGGTTTGGAAGACGACGGCAAGGAGGAAGGCAATGATCATGTTGGGTCTTATTGATAGTGAGCAGAGGAGGGGATTAAGCAACCCGCGCCAAGGAGCAGCACTATGTGCACAACGTGAAAGTAGGAGGAAAAGGAGAAGGAAAGGCAGTACTATTAGTAAGGGAAGAACGAAATTGATGACCATCTAGCAGAGGGTAGTTGTTGAGTGCAGGTGGCAACCTTCACATCTTGTGATTATGTGGGATTTTCCTGGATGACGGGCAGGGAGGGGGAGCGAGCAACAGGGGATACTCGAAGTTTGAGAGGCTGGTCTAGAATTGTGGAACAAGAATAGGTCGGCGGCTCTGTGGAGGAACGGGTAAAGGGAGGCAATTTAGCTGGTTTGAGGCAAGAAGCGTGAATCCAGCTGTCCTTTGGTTATGAGCAGCCTGGCTGCCGTGGGGGTGGAGAGGACTATTTGGAAGGGTCCTTGCCATTTCAGTTGTAAGCGAGTTCTGGTTTCTGGGTCCAAGAGGAAAATTCATTGTCCTGGGGTGAGAGGCTTTGGATCATGTGTTTCTGTGGGAGCGGGCAAAAGGAGATCTTGATATTGCCAGATATTGGAATGGATGAAGGACAGGAGGGGGTAGGTTATATGAAGGGGGACATGAGGTGGAGAGGTTGGAATGCCAGGAGGAAGTGCAGGTCTGCCATATAGGACCTCGAAGGGTGAAAGCTGAGTGGGCCTTTTAGGGAGGACGCGAACGCGGAAGAGAGCTAGGGGAAGGAGGGAGACCCAGTCCTGAT
>NW_007247747.1:744360-769442 GCF_000164805.1 Carlito syrichta | reverse complement strand
TTTCCTGATGATTGTGGGTGATAGGGAATGTGAAAGTGCCATTTGATGTTGAGGGCAGCCATTAGAGACTGAATGACTTGTGAGGTGAATTCAGGCCCATTATCTAACTGAATGGAGAAGGGGACCCGGAACCGAGGGATGATGTGGTTGGCTAAAATAGATCCCACCATAGCAGCCTGCTTATTTGAGGTGGGATAGGCCTTGACCCACCCAGAGAAGGTGTCAACCAGGACCAGAAGGTATTTGATGTTACGGACGGAGGGCATGATGGTGAAGTCCACTTGCCAGTCTGATCCAGGGAGCTCTCTCCTAGCCTGGTGAGTGGGGAACGTTCTGGGCTTTAAGGAGGTATTAGGATTCGTTCAGTGGCAAGTAGAGCTTTAAGAGGAAAGGGTGTGTATGAGTTTTGTATGTTCAGGGGTAAGGTGGAAGAAAGTTTTAAGAAATGAAGTGAGAGCCGCTGGGTTTGGGTGGAAAATTGAGTGTAGGTAGGGAATGAGATTGGACAATTGTGGGACTTCACTTGTACGTTTGGCTGGTGGGGAGGGGGTGTTAACGAGTATGGTAGGAAGGAGTTTTAGGGCTGCTTGGCGAGCCGCCCTATCGGCCCGCAAGTTCCCTTGGGTGATAAAAGATGAATCGACCTGGTGGGCTTTACAGTGTGAGATGCCTATGCCCTTGGGGAGCAAAGAGGCTTGAAGGAGGTCGGAAATGAGCTTAGCATTTACGATGGCTGACCCTTTGGTGGTTAACAATCCCCGTTCTTGCCAGATGGCTGAGTGTGAAACCAAAATGTGAAAGACATATTTGGAGTCGGTGTAAAGTGACAGAGAGTGTCCTGCTGCCAGTTGGAATGCAGTTGGAATGCTCGAGTGACTGCTGTAATTCCGGCTACTTGGAAGGTTGAGTCGGAAGGATCGCAGGAGCCCAGCAAGTTGAGGCTGCGGTGGGCGGGAGCGGCCACTGCACTCCAGTCCGGGCGACAGAGTGAGACTCCAACTCAAAAAAAAAAAAATGTATTTTCTCACATAATAGGAAGTTCAGAATTAAAGTAGCCTTCAGATGGCAATGATGGATGAAAACATAAAATCCAGAGAAGACTTCCAACAGCAATATATCTTCTTATGGCTCTCTAATAAGAGAAAGAAATAAAACTTTTTCCAGAATGTTCACTGTGTTGGTCAGAATTACCATTTCTTGCCTCCTCACTTGCAAAGGAATAGGATTAGTTCTACACTAATCAGGACAACTCAGAACTAGTGAGAGGTGTTGTTCCTCTAAGGCATAATGATATATGAGTGAGGGAAGTGGGCATTTGAGCAAAATGGAGAGTTCTACCAGAATTTTTTTTTTTTTTTTTTTAAAGAAAACCAACCAGGTCCACCAAAGAAGTCCCAGGGAAAACTTGATTATGGAATTAAATTATTTAGGCATTGCTATATGGAAATACATCCTATGACTTGAAAGGAAAGAATGTAAGATTAATGTTTGGAAGTTAAAGGTGAATATACAGCAAGCCAGTAACAAATGGAATTTGAGGCGTAATGAATGAGCCCCTGTGGGGACAAGAGTGACTTCATTTTAAATGCTAATCCTCCATGTAACTTCTAACTAACCCCAAGTCCAGGAATGCCTCCAAAATATCTAGTTGATGTATTACTCTTTATGTAAGAACATCTATTCATTGTAAGCTTCCTCCAAAACAACCTTTGTTGTTCTGAAAATCATGGGCTGTGACGCCCGGAGCCACCTACACATTCTTTCCAGAGCATGTATGCTTTTTCTTTTTCTTTCTTTTTTTTTTTAAGATATAAGCCCTGGGTCTGGGGGGTTACAGTGTGGATATCTAACTGCCTTGTGGACACCCAAGATCATGCTTCTGTCTATAAGTTTCTCTAGTAAATCACTCAAAACCAGCTTTGTCTGACTCCTTTGGTTTCTTGTCTTCTTCAGCATTTGGGGGTTGCCTAGTGTATAAGGCCCTTTCACCAAACAGTCCCTCATTCTACTCATGGTCTCTGGAGGGAAAACACGCTACTATATGCCCTTCAAAAAGTCTTCCAACCAAAACCCAGCCCACAATACTTCAAGTTTTATTCCACACAAAACCACAGCCAAGGAGGTGAGTGCAGACTGACATTTCAGTCATTGTCAACCTGCAGAATAATGCAGGGCTTTCTGGGCATGAGTGCCCAGATTACACAAAGATATTCTATATTTGCCAAGCTACTCCCTGCAGTGTAAATATCTACTGAGAGAGGGACCTTTCTGGAATTTGTACAAAGATGCCATGTGTACGAGTTAGCCTCATAATGATTCCCATACTAGGTTTCTCTGATGGAATTTACTGACTAAAATGAGTTGAGAAAAATGAAATTTCAGTTTCGAAGTCATCATAACAAAATAATAGCTATTTGAACACATAATAGTTTGCAAAGCACTTTTCCATTGTGAAAGCAAGTATTATGATTCTCCTCATTCTTTATAAATGAGAATACTGAAGTCCAAGTTTAAATACAATCAATTAGAAGTGGTGAATTTGGGTTTTCCAACCCATGACAACCTGATTCCAATTAAGAGCAATGATAATAGCAATTCTTCTTCCTCTTCCTCCCTCCCTTCCTCCTCCTCTTTTTTTTTTTCTTTTACTGAGTCTACAGATCTTTGTCTGGTAGCAATGTTTTTATAAAACACTTAGTTTTTAAAGCCATAAGATCTTTATTGGAAAAACTCTGTCCTTCCCATATTGTATTGTTTACTGAGGATTTCTATACTTTCTTATACAACCAGAAAATTCTCAGATATTACAGTATTGGTCTCTTCTCAGCATTTTATTCACATATATCTTCCAATTGTAACTCTGACTCCAGGAAAATAATGGATTGGGTATCAGATTCAGTTTGATATCAGCTCTGCTTTTACCCTTATACAGTCTTTCCATGATGACCCAATGTTGCAATAACTTATATTAAGAATAACTTCTTACACCAAATTAAAGTTCTTGTCATGGTTTCAATTATATCCTGAATTTATTGCTACTATATCTGCTGTCACACAGTGAGTCCTTCCAATTTCCTTTTCTTTATTAAAATATGACATATATCTAAGCAAATCTTAGTGCCACTTTACTAAAAAAAGAAAAAAAGAAAAAGTTGAAGGGCAAACAAGTAAAGTCTTTTTGTTTGCTAAAGTCTGTGGGTCAGGTTTATATTAAGAAATACAAGGAGTCCAGACTCGGTGATTCACACCTATAATCTCAGCATTTTGGTAGGCTGAGGTGAGAGGATTGCCTGAGCCCACGGGTTTGAGACCAGCCCAGGCAACTTGGTGAGACCTCATCTCTACAATAAATCAAAAATTAGCTGAGCGTGGTGACGCGTGCCTGTAGTTCTACCTACTTGAAAGACTGAGGTGGAAGGATCACCTGAGCTCAGCAGGTCGAGGCTGTGGTGGCCATGAGTGTGTCACTGCCCTCCAGCCTGGGCAACAGAGTGAGGCTCCAACTCAAAAAAAGAAAGAAAGAAAGAAAGAAATATAAGGAAAAATGATAAAAATTGCAGAGTGACAGCAGAGGCTGAGAACTGCTGGATAGGGAGACAGAATTGTAAGGGAGAATTTTCACTTCAATCCTTTTTATACTTTAAAATTTATTTACACTGTCAAATATGCAAATAAGTTTTGTTAAAAATTGATCCAAATAATAGAAAATAAGAAAAACAAAAGAAAGAAAAGAAAGGAAGGAGGGAAGAGGGAGAGATTTGTTGATTATGTTTTGCTTAGGAACTAAGTGAGTCTCACAGTTATCCAGGGATCTTGAAAAGCTATCACACATTTTTTGAGTATTTTCAGAATGTATTTTCAGATAATCCAGATTTTCATGGATTTAAGAGGAGAGTATAGATAAGAAGTCAATTCCAGAGAGAAGAAGAGAAATAATGTTGGGATTTGCAAGGATTCCTGATTATTTTTTAATGCCTTAGGCAGAAGACCTCGCATTTATACTTTTGAGGAAGGAAAAAAGAATATAAAGAAATAATTGGCTGGGACACTTTGAAGACAATGAGCCCCTTAATCTAAAAATTCAAAGATGTGAATTTGGGAATCCATGGAGAGTGCCTCACACTGAAAAGCAGCAGAATTCTGGATGGAGTATAGACAGCACCACCACAAAGTGACTGCATCTAAAAACGGGACACTGGAACACAGCTCATGTGATTGTTATGAGATAGATACTAAAAGCGTTATCTCTTTGCCTACAAAATCAGGATACCTCAACAGATTTCACACGGGATTATCAGTTCCTTTCAGGCTAGAGTTTGCAATAAAATTGGTTATAAAGGGGGAATTTCAGCAAAAACTCTTCCATGATAAAATCAGAATGAAGCTTTCAATTTAAAATCTAAATTGAAATATTTCAATAAAAAACATTAAGATGATCAATGCACGACTATCTCTAGGTCACTTTTAATATTTTACATTTCTTCACCGCAATTCTAGATTCGGAGACATCCTCTGTGTTATTGTTCTCCCATTTGGAAATTTTATTTTCTTCCCCTGCCACCTTTTTAGGATTAATTCGTATATTTATTATGTTTACTTAGGATATTTAAGTTACTTAACATAGTAAGAAAGTAAGATCATATTCCACCTGTGGGTGTGGTAACCTGATAAGATCTGAAAGTTCATTACTATCAAGAACCCAAATTCTATAAATAATTCTGTAAGCTGGAAATTCTGTATTATTTTGTTAAAATAAGGAAAGTATATGCACAAGAACCTATTTCATGCCTGTCAGAGAGGCTACATGACATATTTAAGATATACTTACAGAGGGAGTTCAATTTAGTTTACAAAGGCCCACTGTTTAATTCCTTAAGATGCCAGACCCTTAAGAGAACAAAGATTAATAAGATACACTTCTGGCCCTTGGGAAGGTTTCAGTCCAGTGCAGGAGACAGATGATGCATAAACGTCTAATGTCGATGCAGAAAGCATGGCATTCTCTGAACACAAACCTGGTCCAATAAAACCAGGCAAGGAAAGAAGCGATCCAAATTGAAATAAGCCTCCTTCAATGACTATTCCAGATCCTCAAACATCCATTCTCAAGAAATTGCATTACCCTTGGGGCCCCCTATTAGAAATGCCTTCGTAGAACACAATCATTTTATTATGCAGAGCTGAAACAGTACTCTCCATCCACTTCTTCACTGGAAACTGTCTCTTTCTGATTTTAGCCTTCTGTAGGCCTTCTCCTCTAGTTTTATGTGGATGGGGTACAGGAAATACCACCCCAAAATATTAACCTTGACATATTGAATATTTTAACCTGAAGGAAACAGAAAACTGCCAAAGTGGGAAGGTCTCTGAGACCTTCTCCAGGCCGCTCTCCTAAAGCCAGCCAAGGAAACTGACAATCACCTCGCCTCTTTCTCCTCAGTCGCAGGCCATAGAAACTAGAATTCCCTTTGCCCTTACTCCCCTGAAGCAGGCCATAACCTAGGAAAGTCAGTTTCTGGCCTCTCCCCTTTCTTTTCCCCAAAAGACCCTCCTGTTCCTGTGATAGGTGTCTTACCTTAGACCCAGAGGGGAGGAGTGTCACCCAGGGGGCAGAATATCACCCAGAGGGCAGGAATGTCACCCAGAGAGATGAAAAAGGATTTGAACAGACAGGCCTTGCTAAGTCTCTCCCAAATGAGTACTCTAAGCTTGTACCTTTTCGTCTTCCAATCATGCTTCTGTGTGAATATCCATAAAAATACAGTCTCCTGGGCCTTTGTCTTCATTTCCTTATGAAGTCTCTGTTGTATAAAGCTTATATCAAATAATTTGTATGCTTTTCTCTTGCTAATCCTTCTTTTATAATAGGGGTCTCAGTCATGAACCTTGTGATAGGTGAAGAAAAGAAATCTTTTTTTCCTATAGTGTACTGATTTATCACTACCTAATTTTTCAAGCCAGCTTTGGTTACGGATATTTTATCTCTACCTTATACTGAGGATTCTCCAGGCTTCGAAAGAGTGAATCAATTCTATCTGTGCCAGAGGCTCAACTTTTCCTACTATATGTGCAGCTGAACTAGTTTTGCCACAATTTTTGCAGTTCTGTGAGATCATGTGATTGAGTTCTGGTCAGTGCAAGGTGAGTAGAAATGACATGCACCACATCAAGGCCTAACCTCTTGAAAACATCCCATGTACTGCTCTCCGTGCTCTTTCAGCTTCTGCAGATTGATGCAAAATAGAGAAAAATAAAATAAAATAAATTACAGGCAGACTGGAGGGAAGTAGAATAAACTGGTTTTTAATGAACTTCATATCATTAGACAAAAGAACAATTTTATCTTATTTGTTGCAAGAAATAGTAACAGGTAAAGAAAGTCAGAAGGGGATTGCAAAAATTTGCATTGGCATCAAGTAGTTGCTTTCAGATTTAAAACTAGACTTGTAGGATTGTAAACTCTTACTTAAAATTGCGGATGAACGGTCAGAAGAGTTAAGGAATTTAAAAAGCAATTTTTCTCATTTCCTTTCTTAGTTCCATGAGGAATGGAAAAAATACAAATTTAACTGCCTTCACAAGCCCCTTATAATTTAATTTGAGTTTTTGTGGCCACAAGGCATTCTTTGTAATAAAACTAAAATGATGGAAGGAGAGCAGCTTCTGGTAATTGATGATTCTGTCAGGAATTTTAGGTTGTATTTCTAATCCTGTCACAGACTCATTAGATTACATTGTTAGGTAAGTTACATTTTCTTTTTTTAGGCAATTCTGTGGGGCAGTGTACTAATATTCTTTAAAAATACTTTTTTTACTATGACAAGGGAGCGCCTGTGGACACTTACAGGACCCAGAAGACGTTTATGTACCCTGTATTTTGTCTTTATAGCGGTTCTCTTTCACCCTTTCTGATTCTCCTAGCTGGCTCTTTGTCCCAGATGCTGCCCATCTGGCAGTTGTTTGCAAAGAATTGAAGAGGGTTGGAAAAATTCCCTGGCAGAGTGACACTTAGTTTGTGTCATCTATGACAGAAATATAATTACTATGTTAATATAAATATATCCCTTCTAAAATGTCAAAATGTTTTCAGGCTTTACCAATTATTTTAGGTATTAGAGATGACGGTGGCTTGCCTCTCAAGGAAGTTATCATTTTCCACCTTCTGTAAGAGATAGATATAGCCCATCTCAGGGCTTAAAAATTTCAAATAATATGTGTAGAGGAAATAGCTGTGGAGTATTTAACATAAATCTAAAATACTTAACAAAAAATAAGTTTGCAATGGAACAGTAGTGAACCCTGCTTTTGTCAAAGCCATACCTTCTTTCCTTTCCCTCACTGTTCATTAGGCTGCCAAGACCACAACTTCCATTGACTTGTTAATTAGTTGAGGCTTAAATATTTAATTTTAATGATGTGCTGCTTTTTTTTCAATAACATCTTACTTTATCATTACTTACATACTACAGTACAATTTCCTTTTTCAAAAGTCTATAAGAGTAATTAAAGACAAAATATTCCGAGCGCATATTTTTCATAACTTTACTAGGTGATGGGAGATCTCATAAGCAGAGGAAATTGATGAATTGAAGAAGCAGAACAGATGGTAGAGCTGCATACACGTGCCAACACACTCCAGCCTGCAGTCTGTTCCAGATTTTGCTAAGGCCAGAAACATAGTGAAAGTAATACCAGGAGCTTGATCCAGCAGAAAAGGCCTATAGTCCCCTTGGGTCTTTAAAGCAGGCTTCCTGGCTCCAACACAAGTAGCCCTATGTGAAGCAGTATTCCACGGATGTGCTGTGTCTTCTGACCTTCTGGAAGTTTGTATGTTAAAACATATGGTCCTTTTCAAAGGGAGAAAAGAAAAGTCCCCTCCAAATAACTGTATAGGCAATAGATGATATAAATAAATGGATATACAGAGACAGAAGGTTCTTTTGTTTCATATGCATGGCTATCATTTTTTCCCCCTATTTGTAATTAAGAAGCTGTTTCCGGTGTGTTTTATCAACATGTAGTTGACGCCTCACTAATCTCCCAGAATTACAGATGATTACAATGAGAGTTCTACTCAGAGGTTTAGCACCACTTCAATCTGCTAAGAAAAGCTTTAAAAAAACACTCTCAGGACAGCAAGCATGGTGGTAAAGGGAACTGAAAAGAGAAAGTGAATCAAGGCAATTTTCTTTTGGCTCCTGGATGTCCTTTCAGTTGCCAAGACGGTGCCAAATTAATAATTGAACAAGGGTATCCCAAGCTCCTAACCAAGGTCATTTTTGATCAGTGTTCCAATTAGTGCCTTGTGAGTAAAGAACACTTAAGTTATCAAAAAAATGAATGTGGAAGCAGGGCACAGTGGCTCATGCATGTGGTCATTCCAGTACTTTGGGAGGTGGAGGCGAGAGGATTGCCTGAGTCCAGGGTTTCAAGACCAACCTGGGCAACATGGCAAGACCTTGTCTCTACAGTAAATCAAAAAAATTAGCTGAGTGTGGTGGCACTCCGCTGTAGTTCCAGCTACTTGGAAGGCTGAGGCAGAAGGATTGCCTGAGCCCAGCAGGTCGAGGCTGCGGTAGCTGTGAGGATGCCCCTGCACTCCAACCTGGGTGACAGAGTGAGACTCTGACTCAAAAAAGCAAAAACACCTGCTCAAAAGTCAGGTGATAGTGGATTTAAATATTAAAACCTTTGTTGAACATTAGTTGTAACAGTGAACATTTAAAAAGAAACTAAACTTTCAATGCCACAAGACTGGTAAAAATAAAGCACATCATTTTATACTGTAGAATATTAGGCAGCCAAGGAAGTCATTTTATTTTATTTTATTTTATTTTTTTGAGTTGGAGTCTCACTCTGTCGCCCAGACTGGAGTGCAGTGGCCGCTCCCGGCCACCGCAGCCTCGACCTGCTGGGCTCCGGCGATCCTTCCGCCTCAGCCTTCCGAATAGCCGGAATTACGGGCACGCGCTACCACGCCCGGATGATTTTTTGGTTTATTGTAGAGAGGAGGTCTCGCCAAGTTGCCCAGGCGGGTCTCGAACCCGCGGGCTCAGGCAATCCACTCACCTCAGCCTCCCAAAGCATGGGATTACAGGCTGGGCCACCGAGCCCGGCTAGGAAGTCGTTTTATAGAAATATTAAATGAAATGGGTATCTTGGTCCATTTTGTGCTGCTATAACAGAATATCTGAGGACAGATATTTATTTTCTTAGACATCTGGAAGATGAGAAGTTCAAGGTCAAGGCAGTAGAATCTGGCAAGGGCTATTTTGCTGAGTCCTTCAGAGAAGAGGAACACTATGTCTTCATATCATGAAAAACAGAAGGGCAAAGAGAGAGAGAGAGAGAGAGAGAGAGAGAGAGAGAGAGAGAGAGAGGGCACACTCCTTCCATCAAGTCCTTTACACTGGCATTAATCCATTCATGAGGGCCAATCATGCCTTAAACACCTCCCATTAGGCCTTGCTTTCCAACACTGTTGCATTAGGAATTAAGACTCAACATGAGTTTTGAAAAACATTCAAACTGTAGCAATGGGAAAATACATATGATATCTATTAAGTGAAAAAAAAACATAAATCAATTCAGTGTAAACTGTTCTGATACTTGTCCATTTCCTTTCTAAGAACAAACGATAGGTTCCAATCATGACTTTAAATAAGCATATCTTGGAGTGGATCTTAGGAAGAAATGGAACAACAAAACTGGGGTAATTAATTAAGGGAGAAAAATCTACTTGTGACTGAAAAATGTTTGAGGATGACTGGAACATAGGGAGGATTATGAGGATACTCACTGGGGAGGGGTGACTATGAGTCCCATAACTGGTTTGGTCAAATGATGCTTCAATCAACCAAACCTTTGTGACTTTGTGGAACAAGTAATCAATTATGTGGGGAATCTAGCAAAGTAAGTCTTGACAATCCCACAGGAATAATGAACCCAATGCCCATTACTGACCATACGGTGTTGATAACCAGTCTACAGATTTGTCTGTGAGTTGGAAACTAAGGCCAAAATTGGGATATGTGTGACTTATGCTTATAGCAATCTCTTTACTTGCCTATCTACAACATCTTAATAAATCATTTTTTTCCTTTTCTACATAAGGAAGGTATATTTCATTTTGTCAAAAAAAAAAAGTAGGAACGAAAAGTTTTAGATAAACTAGTCCTTAACATTCTTAGTTTAATACAGAAGACACTCTACAACCATATAATAGAACTTATAAATTACCTATTTAGCATATTTACTTGAGAAAACACAGAAATGACACATGGTATCAAAGACAGACTTCACTAATTTTTAAATTAGTCATCTCTGGCCAACTCATCCCACAAAATCCCAGAATATTTTCTTCCTCCTACAGAAAATTCAATCTAAAAGAAATGAGAGTCTTGTTCAAGGGATTCATTGCCCTGCCCTGGTACCCAGAACAGGGAGTTAAGCAGACAAATTTATGTTTAGAAGTTCAGGATCAGAATGAACAATAATGTCTCCCTATAGGCTCACACTTCATTTAATTAGAAGGTCCTCTTATTAATACCCCATAAGGCATCAATAATTCATGCTTCACAGTGTAATATAAATTACTTTGTTCCTATATTCAGACCAAAACCCAGCATAACTTTTACAAGAGGGAGCCTTCACTGGGGGCGGGCAGGTTGGAGTGAGGAGAGGATGAGAAAGAATGTGGAGAGACATGAGATTTGGCGGGGGGGGGGGGGGAGGAGTTCATTCTAGGTGACTTGTGAAGATTTTGAATCCCTACAGGCAGCCAAGAGACTCTGAGAACTGGAGAATTGGAAGATAGGTATAGACTGGGAAGTAGAATGTAGACAAAACCCATTTCACCTTTTTTCTTAGAGTCCAAGGCCAGTTTTCCATTGAACATAATCATTAATTTCTGGCAAGCTACGAATACCAGGTGTCAGGTAACCACATGTATTAGGCATCTGATCACAATGAGAACAAGCAGCTCCCATACATAATTCATCTTTTTTAGCCCTGGAATATAGCACAAAGTTAAGTCAACTATAAACAAAGATGACTACGATGGTGACTTCCTTCAAGAAACTTACTGCCACAAAAGAAGTTAATTAAACAAAGTAGTTAAAGTGTATAACAGGTATATGTGTAGATTGCCGAGGGAATATACAAAAAGGTGTAGGAAGGCCAGGAGTGAGGTGGCCAAAGATAACAAATCCCAGCATGCTGAAAGGCTGAAGTGGAAAGATCGCTTGAGGCCAGGAGTTCAAGATCAGCATGTGCGACACAGGAAGACCCATCTCTACAAAAAATAGAAACGTTAGCCAGGTATGGTGACCACACCTGTAGTCCCAGCTACTTGGGAGGCTGAAGTGGGAGTATGGCTTGAGCCCAGGAGGCTGAGGCTGCAGTTAGCTGTGATCACAACCCTCCACTACAGCCTAGGTATGGGAGAGAACAGTCAATTTGCTTGGGGGAGGCACATTCAAGAGAACCTTTACAGAGAAAGTGATGTTTATTGTTGGGAAGAGAAAAAGCAAAGAATATTCCAGACTAAAGGAGAAGCAAAAGAAGCCAAAGTCATGGGCCTTACTGGGGTCCAATTGTAGCCCCAGTTCTGTATTATTCCATTTCAACTCCTAAGTAATATGGTAATTTGCAAAACTGTCTTATTCTAAAGATAATTCTTCGACAACTGTTACCATATCTATAATGATTATTCAGCTTTATATTTATAAATTATCTATCTGTCAGTTCAGGGCTTGTACTATCAATGTACAAATATTATTAATATTTCTGAGACTGAGACATGTATCAGGTATTATTGTCTCTCTTTCACAAGAAAGGAGAAATTAGAAATAAAATTTCCCTCTCCTAGATTATAAAATGAGTCTGTGACATCTTGTGGTTCTCAGTTCAAACCATGTTTCCACTTAGAAAGTTTCTGCACACTAAATTATAGGTGGTTGTGGAAATAGATTTTCTGTCAGACTTGCATTTGGACCTTAGTTGATGGCTGTTATTTCCTGGCTATGAATTGAACTTTATCAACAGTGGTTGTACAATCATGCCAAACAACCTGGCAGGTACTCTACTGGCAGACTGGTACTTTTAAAGTCAAAAGGCTTACTGTAGCAGTAACAAACACATATGTAAGTATGGTGTCATGTATTTAAGATTTTCTTCACATTCCCAAAGTGCCCTTTGGAAACTTACAATGTGAGTACAAATCAACACTTTAAAAAAATTCAATATGCCGTAAAATGACTTTACTAAGTCAGTGACATATGAGCTTAGAACAACTGCATGTTTGACTTTCTGAAACAGTCTCTTGTAGAATAGAAATCTCTTATTCAGTATGCACACATGATATGGAAGGCAGCTGTTGTACGTTCTGGGATTTTGTGCCAAATCTAGATGTTGAAGTGATAAGGGTATTTAGAAAGTTAAATGCTTATGCTTTAAAAAAAAAAATACTTGCTCATGTATGTTTCTCATCTCTGCTTGGAGAAGTCAGACATGCTCTTCAGGTGAAGGGAATGGATGAAAAGTGATAAAATAAAACCTGGGTCCTTT
Source organism: Carlito syrichta (assembly GCF_000164805.1). Lineage (NCBI taxonomy): Eukaryota > Metazoa > Chordata > Mammalia > Primates > Tarsiidae > Carlito > Carlito syrichta. The sequence continues at coordinate 756,875 of NW_007247747.1, read as the reverse complement.
ACCTTTGACTAGCCAGCAACTTGATGCAGCTAGAAGGCTGCTAAGAATTAAAATCCTTCATGCCCTATAGGATTTACTTTTTCCTAAAATTTTTGCATGAATATATTATTTTCTTTAATTTTTAATACATAAATTACAAAAATTTTCCAAATCAACCACCCATTTAATACTTTGGGAAACTGAGGCCCCAAGGAAGAAAGTGGCAGGGTCAAACAGGCCAGACTGGACACATTTGGAATCTAAGTGTCAGCAACAGTCAGAAGTCATCTATCCCATGTATTCACCAAGGACTGTATCTATTATTTTAAACTTCAGACCCCAAATCAAAAATAATCTCTTGGCTCCAAATACCTGTTTGCATTGTATAATAGTTAACTTCTCGTGTTCTTCAAGTTTGTACATAATTGTTCTTTATTTGTCCTTTTAGCAAGTATTTACCTAGTGCTTTTATGTCTGGCATTATATTGTAAATGAAAAAAAGCAACATGGTTCCTGTCCTCATGGAGCATAAAACACTCTAGATATCATGTAATTTCATCATATACTATCCTACCATTTCAATTTGCAATAAGTACTCTGAAAAAAAAAAAAAAGAACAGCGTGCAATAAGAGAAAAATAATGAGGATCTAGTAATTTATTTTAGACTTGACAGAAGAGGTTTCCTTAGGGAGAGACATTTGAACTCAAAGTGCAGAGGTGAATAGGAGTCTGATGGAGAGTGGTTGGCTTGGAAGTGGGATTTCCCAGTAACGGGAACAGCACATACAGAGGTCTTGGGATGTTGAGGGACTAATAGGAGAGTAGCACAAGTGGGAATGGAGAGCCAGGGGCATATGGAAGAGATGAAATTGGAGAGGTCGTCAGGGACTGGATCGCCTAAGGCCTTATAGGTGATGTTAAGGAGTTTCAATTTTATTCTAAGTACAATGGGAAGCTTTTAGCAGGTGTGTGAACATGATCAGATTTACAAGGTTCAAAGGATCAGCATTTGATAATGTCTTGGGTTAATAGCTAGAAACACAGACACTAACTTGTACTGTCTTGGCACAGGATAGCACATAACTTCCACAAGTATGGAGACCCAGCAGACACAGAAGGCCACCAGACAGATGCTAAGTTTTCAAGGATGAAACGCTACAACTCATCATTCCACCTGTCGATTCCTTGGTTTCCAACCTTCTGCCCCTGTTGCTAAGCTACTTCCCCTCACTCGATGTACACATGGACTCTTTCCCCAGAGACTAGACTTTGCATTCCCTGCCTGGCTTTCAATCTCATCTTTCCCATCTTCTGGTATTCTATGACAAGTGATTTTGACAGTCTTTAGCGTGTAGTAGAGATAATATTTTTATGCTTGTTGAAGGAATAACTGGATGAAATTTTATTAGCAGGAACTTGGATTTTGCTATCCACAGAGAATACCAATCGTATTACTCAGTGATGAGGAAATAAAAACTGTAATGTAACAAATACTTCGTTTGCTGCCTCCAGCTAGATGCATTGAGCAAAGTCTTTACAGTTTTGTTACTTGGTTTTTTGAAGCCTTCATAGCCCTCATTTATTAAAATTACTGTTGTGCAATAACTGGTTATATAAAACTTTAAAAATCAAACATGAGACACTGCAACATGTTTATACAGGACACTTTGTTTCACTTTTTAAAGAGTACTTCTGGGGTTTGAGTTTCTCCTTTGAGATTTTGATTTGACCTATAGGCTCCCTGACTCTTTGTCCAACTTTTTTTCTGGAATGAAAGAGCTGTCAATTAGTCAAACCATTAAAATGTCATGCAACCTACCGAAAATAGTTTCCTACTGTCTATAATGCTTAAAATTAATGAATATTCATGCTTCTGTTTTCCTGTGGTCATTTATAATGCTGTATATTCTGGTCTCCCTGCTGAGATCCATCTGACATTGAGATAACACACATTACCAAAAAAGAACACATTTGACACATCTGAACTAGGTATGCTTTTTATTTTTTATTCTTTTTAAAAGGTAAGCTTAAGACATTAAGGGTACTTTGTTTGCTTTCCTAAATAATTTCTTTTTTTTTTTTTTTTTGAGTTGGAGTCTCACTCTGTCGCCCAGACTGGAGTGCAAATGGCCGCTCCCGGCCACCGCAGCCTCGACCTGCTAGGCTCCTGCAATCCTTCCGCCTCAGCCTTCCAATTTCCTAAATAATTTCAATGGCAAACTGACAATCTCATATTAAAAACTAATATCCTTTCCTAAAGGTCAGAATTGATGCCTGTCTGTGTACTTAACAGATACAATTCAATTAAACTGTAAATAAGTGCAGTTTATTATTTTCTGCCTCTTATTCCTTGTTTGACTCTCTCAGCATCACCTATTACTTGTCTTCCCATGTGAAAACATACACTTTGTCTTAATCCTTTTGAGTTGTACTCTTTGTTATCTGTCACCATTGGAAGTGGTTTAGATCAACAGATTCCCTAAGACATTACTGATACAGACTCAAAGCGTAATACCTAGGAATATTGATATTTTACTAAGGGACTTGTAAAGAACCAGAAGCCATCAAAAAATATGTTAAGAGATATATCTGGATTGGTGACCTTTCCTTTTGTCCTAAATGAAATTTACTCATTTTGTACTGGAGCGAGTTTGGGTCTGAATAAGTTTTCCTTCCTTGTGCCTTTCAAAAACCAGGTAAACCTATCCTAGCATGCCAGCCCTCAGGAAGAGAATCAAAGCAAGTGGTCCCTTTCTTCTGACGCAACTATTATTAAAGTGGGGAAAATGTGAGAGATCTGGAATCAGATAGGTTCGTTGCCAAGTTTTAAACAGTAGACTTAGTCTTCAAAGTGTGTGTGAGTGTGTGTGTGTGTGTGTGTGTGTGTGTGTGTGTGTGTGTGTGTGTGTGTGTGTAGGCTTTATTTAGTATCATTATTTAATTATAGTTCTGCCAAATATCTGTATAATCTTCTTCAGGTTACTTGAAGAGATAATGAGACCCATTACCCTCTAAAATATAAATAATAACACCATCCTCAATTTAGCTTGAATTAATTGAAACAAAATATGTATAACAAGATGTACAGTGCCTGACATGTAGTAGTCAATGAATATTAGAACCTTTCATGAAGTAAAAAGTAACTTCATAGCCAGGTGTGGTGGCTCACGCCTGCAATACCAGCATTTTGGGATGCGGAAGTGAGAGGATTGGCTGAGTTCAGGGGTTCGAGACCAACCTGAGCAACATGGCGAGACCTCATCTCTACAATAAATGAAAAAATTAGCTGGGCGTGGTGGCGTGTGCCTGTGGTTCCAGCTACTTGGAAGGTCGAGGCGGAAGGATCGCCCGAGCCCGAAATTATAAAAGTCAATGAGTGCATTCAAACAGGTTGAGGCTGCGGTGTCTTGAGCATGCCACTGCCCTCCAGCCTAGGTGACAAAGAGTGAGATTCCAACTCAAAAAATGGGTAATTCCATTTATGCATTCTGTCTCCTTGAAACTGGCATAAACAGAGTTTTATCTTTATAAATAAAATACATTAAAAAAAGAAATTAACTTTAAAATATCAGGAATATACTATGTGTATTACAAAAACATGCCAATTAAAGCTGTAATGATAACAAAATAAATCACCAAAATTTAACCCAAAATTAGCATATAAAAATTTCTATAGGTAGGAAATGGGGGCACAGCAAGAAGTTTCTCCCTTGCCTGATGTTCCAGAGGATAGCAGAACCATGGCCCTAAATCTTCTGACCTGGTGGATTCCTCAGCTCATATCAGCTTCAATAACCACCGAATTTAGGATCTGGCTCCACAAAGAACTAGGGAGACATTCTAGAGAAGTGTCCACACTTATCCTTATGATGAGTGTGTTATTGCCACTGCTTTTTGCTGACTCAGTAATAAACTGGAGTGAAATTAACCTGGAACTAAATCTAAACCATCAGCCTGTGATTCTCCAAACTAATTATGTTACCGATTGCCAGATCTGCTACTCATGGCTTGCAGGCCGAGAAAAGCAAGCATGAGATTTAGTATAAGGAAGGTGACTTTACTTGAAAAGCTGGCAAATGGAGAAATGGCCGGGTTCATGTCTCAAAGAAACCACTTGAAAATGACTGAGGACAGGGAATTTTTAAGGGAAAGAATGGAATGAGGAGTATCTGGGAGTGCCACAGGGAACAGATCTTTCTTTGATTGTTATCTTGAATTTTTGTCCACCTGGTTAGCTAGCCAGTGCTGTAATGATTGCGGCCAGGCTGTAGATTAATTGCCTTTAGGTGACCTCTAAACAATGGACAATTCTACCATGCTCTGTTATTCTGAAGTTGGCCTTTGGAATAGCCTCTGGAATTTCTCAAGCAAGTACACAATCAGATTAGGAAGAAAAAAAAATCTTTAAAATTGTAGGCTAAGAGAGAAAAAGTCTTAAATCTGATTCTCAAAACCCAAAATGGAATTTCTCAGTTCAATTATGGAACCTAATAAATGTCAAGACTTAAATATATTTTCAACTTTTTTTTTTAAAGCCCAAGTGAAAATTATAAAAGTCAATGAGAGCATTCAAACATTTTTAATACCAATTGTTAGAACTGTCTAGGTATGTAGGAGGGTGTGATAAGTCATGAGGATGGGAAGAGGATGATTTATGTTTGTTTCATTTGTGGTTTTGTTCATTTCTGTGTTCTCAGAAACAAGAACAGTGTTTCTAGCACCCACTAGGAGCTTACTAAATATGTATTGGCTGGCTGACTGGAGAAATGAATGAATAGTAAAAGCAGAACATTTGCAGTACTTCAAAAAAGGAGACGTATGAGAGTATAGAGAGTTCTGGTTTTAGAAGCAGTAGTGGAACAGAGAATACAATGCAAAGGTATAGAGAAGTGAAAAAAAGACAAAACCTTAACGGACGTATTGCTACAGCCTGACTAGGTTCTTACACCTGCTGCCGAGAAAAAATAAGACTGAGAGACTGAGAGACTGGCACAGCTGTTACAGTAGAAAGTTTAATCTCACAAAGCAGCTGAGCAAGGAGAACAGGAGATATTTCTGAAATCCGCCTCCTCGAGAGTCTTAGGCTAGGGTTTTTTAAGGAATGATCTGACAGGCAGGGGATGGGGGAACAGGCACTGCTGATTGGTTGGGGATGAAGCCATGGGATGTCCAAACTGTTTCTGCCTCAGAGCCAGCTTCTGGCAGGGGGCTACAGGGATGGTGAAGCTAGCTCCTTGGTTTGTGTCTCAAGAGTACAAAGTCATGGGTCCGTAAGGGCACAAAGTCTGAAAAACATCTCAAACAACATTCTTAGGTTTTACAATAGAGAGGCTACCTATAAAGCAAGTCCTGTGACCATTAGCTATTGACCCCTGGGCAGTAAACCATCATAGAGATAGTTTAGTGGGAAGGTAAGCAAGAGGTGGAATCCCCTGAGATGAAAGCTGCTTGTGCCCTTCGACTGATCAAACTTCTGGATATCTCAAGGAAATCTATGTGACTTCACGCTCATTGTTTATGAGGAAAATATGTTTATCAGCTTCACAGGCAGCTTTCCCCCTCCTCAGGAGTCAGGATATGAAGATGACCAATTGTTTTCTATTGAGGTGAAAACAAACTTAAAAACAACAGATTTGTTAATTTCTAACTACAGCTGCAACTTTGCAGGCCTCAGATCTTTTCTACAGCTTTTTACCTCATGGCCCTATATTAATTTTATAGAGATGATTTCAATATAGGAAATGATATCTAGAGAGAGAAGTCTCATCCCATAAATGATCTCCCATAAATGATGACAAAGTGCATACAGTATTCCCCTCTTCTCTGCTGGGAATATGTTCCAAAAAGCCAGTGGATGCCTGAAACAGCAGACAGTACCAAACCAGTTTGCCAACAATCAGAACACGTTTCTGTTCATGTCTTCTGCACACAAATAAGGTACTTTCTTCCATCTTAACTAAGCATTTTCCATGCACTGTGGGTGTAACTTTTGTAGTTTGAGGTGTGACAACAAAACTAGTGTAGGGACCACGGCCATGGGCTACCTAAAATTCCACTGAAAAATTATGAGGAGGGGAAGAGGAAGATTAATAAAAGAAAAGACAAAGCCAGGCGAGGTGGCTCATGTCTTTAATCCCAGCACTTTGGGAGGCTGAGGTGAGAGGATTGCCTGAGCCCATGGGTTCAAGACCAGTCTAGGCAACACGGCAAGACCTTGTCTCTACATAACTCAAAAAATTAGTCAAACATGGTGGTGCACACCTGTAGTTCCAGCTACTTGGAGGGCTGAGGTGGAAGGATCACCTGAGCCCAGCAGGTCGAGGTCGTAGTGGCAGTGAGCATGCCACAGCACTCCAGCCTGGATGACAGAGTGAGATTCTGACTCATAAAAAAAAGACACACAAATTTATTTAACATGTTCTGAGATATTATCCAGACATAGCCTCTATACCTGGCTTCTTTCTGCTCCACACCCCTACCCTCAGGGAGCTGTCACAGGCCAAGGCTGGTCTCTGAAGTGTATGCATATTATCCGTAATGAGTCATGAGATGCAGATAACCAGTAAAACTGAAAACAATGTGCTATAGTCATCACTCTTAATCAACATAACCATAAACACCATATAGGAATGACTGACTTAATTGTTCTGATTATAAGACTGCTAGCTATACCACCCTGAGGTGTGGATTCTTCACCGACCTGTCGCCATCAGTGCCTCCTGTAAGTTTTAATATACCAGTGGCTTTCTCTGATGGATCTCCGGGTGACTTCTTTGAACATGTAAACCTTACACGCAAGCCCTCTCAGATTTGGTGTTACCATGTTACATGTGTATACATAGGAGGATTCTTTAATATGAAGACCTAACTTCCCAATGAATTGTAGAAGCTTAAATACCATCCCGAGGTTACAGAAAGAATGGGGTCTTGGATCCTGGTAAAACAGTTTATGGGAGGGAAGAGAAGAAAAATTCTACCAAGGAGCAACAAATGCTTGGGAGAATGAATGGATGAGGGGAACAGAAGCTGATTTGTAAATAGTTCTCAGAGGAAGTTGAATGAACCTAAGAGACAGGCATTATTTTATACAATGCTTGGGGCAGGTCTGGTTACATTCTTCCTCTTCTTTCCTACAATAGACAATGAGATAACTGGGAGGGGAAGAGTCCATGGATTTGGGGAGGTCAGAGAGACCTTCAGGTCTTCAATTCAGCATGTTAAAATGTTAAAATTGAGGTATTGGCATCTAAGCCCCAACATTAGCATGAATTTATTTTCTCTTCTTCACAGTTTCATGAATAGAAGATTTGTTTTTATTATAGATCTTAGCCACCTCAGAATATGATTTTTTTCCTTTCTTTAGTAAGACAAGAACTTTCACCTTTTCACTTAAAGGAGGCACTTTATGGCTTCTCTTTTGTACATCCAAATTGCTAACAGTACTGTTGCTGCTCTTGCAGTGGCATGCTCAGCAGCCTTGACTTGCTGGGCTCAGGCGATCCTTCCACCTCTGTCTTCCAAGTAGCTGGAACCACAGGCATGCACCACCATGCCTGGCTGAGTTTTTTAAATTTATTGTAGAGACGAGGTCTCGCCATGTTACTCAGGCTGATCTCCAACTCCTGAATTCAGGCAATCCTCTCTCCTTGGCCTCCCAAAGTACTGGGATTATAGGCGTGAGTTACCTTGCCTGACCTGAGGCCATTTTTAAATAAAATAGTGGTTCCTGGAGCACTAGCACTGTGGTCACAGGGACAGTTTATCTGATAACCAAGATGACTACTAAGAGACTAAGTGGGGGTTAGCATCAACATTGTGGAGACACTGGACAAAGGAATGGCTCACATCTCAGGTACGCCCAAATGTGAATGGCCTGACATTTTATAACACTACTGAGAATGGCAGCCATTGAAGAACTATAAATTGTTTATTTCTGATTTTTTTCCATTTAATATTGTTGAACTGCCATTGATTGTAGGTAACTGAAACCATGGAAAAGGAAACCCTAGATAAGGAGGCACAACTGTAGAGTACACTTGAGTAAAGTAATGATCAAGGAAAGAGTGTCCACAAAGAACATAGTGGAAGGGCCTAGTGAAAAGGTAGGTTTGAACTTAACACAAATGTGAATACAGACAGGCATGGTAGAATTCCATTTTGACCTTGGAGAAAAATATTGGCATCTGGAAGTTAAACTGGAGACTTAGAGATAGAAATGAGGGAGAGAAAGGAAAATACAAAAGTTTAACAGGCCACAGTGTCCTGTAAGCCATGTTCCTATTTCAGAGTTTCTAGGACCTGCACATTGAAATCCTTACAGGGAACAGTTAACCAGTAACTGGGACCTAATGGTAAAATAGAGTATAAGAGGGGACTCCCCAAAAAACCCAGAATTATCTTTTGGAGAGTGGACCCTAGTAGTACAACCTTCACCAGCTAGGTGAGCGTTCTAGGAACCTATTGGAATCAGTGTACTAGCTAGCATTGTTGGGAAAGACTGTGTTTGGCTTCAGTGAATTTTGGTAGGGGAGATTCTTTCAACACATTTGCGCATTTCATGATGTGTAATTTGCAAGTGCATCTGCCCGCACCATGCTGCGCGGTCAGGATTTTTTGGCCAAAAATGGCATGATCCCTCTGCCCCACCCTCCCTATTCACCTGATCTCATTCCAGGAGATTTTTTTTTTTTTTGGTTTCCCTGGATGAAAACATGTTCTCAAAGGAAGACATTTTATCAATGTGGAAGAAGTGAAACAAAAAAATAGCAGAAGCACTAAAAGGCATCAAAACTAAGGAGTTCAAAAACTATTTTAAGGCCAGATGTGGTGGCGCAAGCATGTAATCCCAGCACGTTGGGAGACGGAGGCAAGAGGATTTTCTAAGCCCGGGGGTTCAGACCAGCCTGGGAAAACTGACAAGCCCTTATCTCTAAATAAAGTAAATAAATTTTCTGGGTGTGGCGGCGCAAACCTGTAGTCCAGCTACTTGGAAGGCTGAGGCAGAAGGATTGCCTGAGCCCAGCAGGTCAAGGCTGCAGTAGCCATGATCTGCAACTGCACTCTAGCCAGGGCCACAAGTGAGATGACAAAAACAAACAAAACAAAAAAAAAAAAAACAAAAAAAAACACCCTGTTTTGAGCAATGAAAAAAGCATCTCGATAGGTACATTGCATCAAATGGAGAGTACTTTGAAGGTGATTGAAGTTAAATATATAAGAAATAAATATGCAATTTTTAATAAATAAATTCCAGGGTTTTTTTGGTCCCCCTCAATATACCCCTTCTTAGGGCAGCAGTTAATACCTCTTCTATGGTTGTTTTCCATTGTATGTAGACAGCAATAACACAAGCATACCCTGAGAATGACCCTATGGTCCAAGAAGGTTTGTACAGAGTTCCATGATAAGGAATCCAGGAGTAGGCAATCCATAAGTTTACTCCTTCTCCCTATACCTGATTTCTTTCTGTCCCACACCCCTTCCCTCAGGGAGCGGTCTCTGGCCAAGGCCGGTGTCTGAAGGGTATGCATATTACCGGTAATGAATCATGGGATATAGTTGACCTGTGAAGAACACTTGAACCCCAACTGGCTCCTTGGAATGCTGGACATTCAAGGCACCAAGGCCCTTTGTTTTGGGTAGGTAGAGGATGCTAAGTGAGCATTGCTATGTAAACCACATAACTGTTGCAAGCAGCTAGCAGTGATCCTGTTCCCTGTATGTGGGTCCCCAATATACCTATGTATTACCCACTGTACCCAAGTCTTTTCTTCAGCTTCTGGAACCCTGTGCTGTCCCTACTCAATTCGGTAGGGGTACAATCCAATAAGTGGCAAACCAGACGGGAGGTTGGAGAAAACTGTGAACACCAAGACGATGGGAAGGGGAAGGAGAAATCTGCAGGGGAAATCCTGGGTTGGCTGTCCACATCTATGTGGGGCATGACAGCCACTATCCTTGAGGGCTGGAGCCCACCACATGAGTACAGGGATGCTCCCAAAACACCAGAGGGTCTAAAATAGCTATTGCAGATATTGGGTGTAACTAAGTGAAAATCAGTACCCAAGCCCTTGCAGCCCAGTAGGTTGTCCACTCCTGACTATGTTCTGAGAACCCACAAAGGCTGAGCTCCTGGAACAGGCTGGGGTGTGTCAGTTACCATACGAGCTGTGACTAGAAAAAGATGCTAGATTCATTCAGCGGGTTAATCTCAGATCTTAATATCCCACCTGCTGGAACAAGATGACAAAATGGAAACCCTGGTCTGTTGGGTGGCTCATCTGAAGGGCCACCACTGAGTCAGGGATATCATGACAAAGACATCCTGAAACCCCTAAGTCTTAGAACCCGATAGAGAGTTCCAGTAGGGAGGAGAGTGAGTATTGAGGTGACCCCATAGATTTTCCCATCCTCTCAGCATGCCTAGTAGTCATTACCAAGATAAAGGCAAACCAAACATGCCCACAGGGAGTAACCCCACAAAGACCTGTCCTCCTGAGAGGCGGCAGCATGCTGCCATGTGGGATTACACCACAGAGTTAGTGGAGCTAGGCTAGAAGTTCAGACAGCAGGGAACAGGGTTGTTCACAGGATGGTTCTTTCACTTGTAGGATACATGTACAGAAGGTACTATACTTGCAGGTACCAAGACAAGCAAGATGGCACCGACGACCACCTACCTGGCCCTGAAACAGTGCCTACATGGAGCAATTAATGGGGAGCATATAATTCCCCTCCTTAGCTGGCTAGTGGCAGGTTGCAAGGCAGCCTGTCCAAATGAGGGAGATATTCCCATGTCTCTTTTGTGGTGGCAGTCTATGGTGGAATTGCAGGATGTCCTCTAGGGACTAGGGATGAAGCAGGCTATGCACACTGAGCATCACTGAGGCCCCGACACGACCTTTTTACTGCTGGCATGAGAGACGTCATTCTGCTGTCAGTACCTACTCCGTGGTTCGGGCCACCCTCAGTCACTTGGTAGGGCAGCTGGTATCCCAAGCAGCTCAAGCGGCTGTAGATTTAGGAGAAACAGAAATTGCACAAGTGAGGGGTGCACAGTGGCTGAATGAAAGATAAGGGAACCAAAGGGAAGGAGACATCCCAGGGACTTGCTGACAAATGTGGAATGACTTGGTAGTAGCAGGGACACGTATTGTGGATCCAGTGCTGTTTTGGCAGTAGCTAAAAGCTAAAGCCAAGGGAGCGCTTCACCAAGCAGCCTCCAGCACAATCCACAGCCCTTCCTGCAGAGGGAGAACAGGTGCCAACCTCTGTAGATTATGGGGAGCACCAAAGCCCCAGAATCTTTTTGTGTGTGTGTGTTGGAGTCTCACTCCATCGCCCAGGCTGGGGTGCAGTTGACCTGCTGGGCTCTGGTGATTCTTCTGCCTCAGCCTTCCAAGGAACCGGAACTACAGGTGCACGCTACCACACCTGGCTAATTTTTTATTTCTTGTAGAGAGGAGGTCTCATCAAGTTGCCTGGGTGGGTCTCAAACCCGCAGGCTCAGGCAATCCACTCACCTTGGCCTCCCAAAGTGTTGGGATTACAGGCTGAGCCACCGAGCCCTGCCGGCCTCAGAATCTTGATACAACAATAATGACCAGGGTGTCCAGAGACCAGAGGCCACATGTAGAACTAACTATACCTAAAAATAAACAGACTGTACTTGCCTTGGTGGATACAGGAGATGAATGCACTCTCATAGAGTAGAATGGGTTCCATATGGGTTCCAATGGTTCTCATATGGATTCCAAGCACTGATGACAGCCATAGAAGGTTACAGAGGTGGGTTCGTGAAAGTCGGAGAGGTTGAGCTAGTATTACAGGTTTCGAGGCTGCCACCTAGACCTCATCTAGTATATATGTTATGGTCCAAGTAGCATTCGGCTTCTCCTCTTGATACCAGTGATTCAAAGGGGCAGGGAGCTGACAGAAACAAGTTTATTTCTGAGTTTGAATCCAGGGAGCAGAGCCGGACTCAAGGTCTTTCTAAAATGGTTCTGTTCACCCTCCAGAGTTTAGTTCACTTTTATAGTCCAGAGTTGTCAGTACCTATACATTAGTTATGTGACCAGCCCAGCATTGTATAGAACTTAAGTTACAGCTGCATTTTACATTTAGATAGTGGCATTTAGAGTAAAGAAAGTTTACAAAACCTATAACATCATGGATTGCAAAAGTTATGCAAATCACAAGACTTGCTTTGATATTATATAGTTCAAAGAAAGGGAGTAAATAGAGATTTACATCTTTGGATGTAGTTTGCTGGGAAGTCACGAATCCCCTGAAGCTACTTACTGGGAGTGCATAGAAGACAAGGGTATGCCGGTGCAGTCGCTCAAGCCTGTAATGCCAGCACTTTGTGAGGCTGAAGTGAGAGGACTGCCTGAGTTCAGGGGTTCAAGACCAGCCCGGATAACTTAGTGAGATCTCATAATAAATCTACAGTAAATCAGAAAATAAGCCGGGAGTGGTAGCGCACACCTGTGGTTCCAGCTACTTGGAAGGCAGAGGTGGAAGGATCACCGGAGCC